>NC_062974.1:14496439-14800962 GCF_023078275.1 Leguminivora glycinivorella | reverse complement strand
TTTATCACTGCTTCCAGTAGTTCCACAGGTGGTAAATTATCTTTATTACTGGGTTCACCTACTTTTATCAATTTTAAAACAGTTAATTTGATTTTATTCAAGGTCAAATTACTTTACCCACTAGTGGATAAAATGCGTTTTTACCCGCTGGTATTAAAGGACAAAACACGTGTTTCCGAGCTAGTGAGGGGAAAAATACTTTTCCCCTCACTAGCTCGGAAACACGTGTTTTGTCCTTTAATACCAGCGGGTAAAAACGCATTTTATCCACTAGTGGGTAAAGTAATTTAACCTTGAATAAAGTCAAAATAACTGCTTTAAAATTGATAAAAGTAGGTGAATCTAGTAATAAAGATGATTTACCACCTGTGGAACTACTGGAAGCAGTGATAAACGCATTTTTTGCGTTGTAGTTTCCTCGCTATAGTGAGGGGAAAAGTTTTGTGTTACACTCGGGTGCAAATGTATTTTACTGCTCGTGTGTTAAAAAAACTCGCAAGTTCAGGATTATATTCTCGAAGCACTCGCGTCGCTCGTGGTTCAACTATAGAATCCTTTCACTTGCTCGTTTTTCAATTCCACACTCGGCGTTAAAATACAACTTTGCCCCCTTCTATAACAAATAACTATAATTACATACAATTAATATGACAAAAATATGTAGGTACCTAAAGTCACCTGCAATCCTGCAATAATATCTTATACTTTTAAACGAGCAATTCTTGTATATTTATTTATTTATTTATATACACCGACGATCTCGGAAACCGCTCTAACGATTTCGCTGAAATTTGTTATGTGGGGGTTTTCAGGGGTGAAAAATCGATCTAGCGTAGCCTTAGATCCTGGAAAACGCGAATTTTCGAGTTTTCATGAGTTTTTCTTTCGCGTTACTAAACATAAAATATGGTCGTTAATTTCGCCGCGCGCGCATCGATTCCGCTTAGCTCAGTCGTACGAGGTCGGTCTAATGTACGCAGATAGATCGTAGGTGTCAGGGTTTCGAATCCCAGCCAGAAATTAAGTTTTTGTTTTTTGTCTTTTTTTTTGTTTTTGTATTTATAAGAGTTTTTTTTATCTAAAGACGGAGCGAAGCTCGGTCGCCCTGATATTGATATGTAACGAAAGAACACAAAAATATCTGCCTTCTTATTCTTCTTCTGCCTAGCTTTATTCCATACTGCATACGAACCCATTTATAGCGGATATGATATTCAACTCTACTGACAGTTATTAAAGTTCAAATTTCAAGTTTGAAAAAAAATCTAGAGTTCCGTACCAAAAAGGTGCAGAAAGAACCCTTATTTTAAATTTTATAAATAATAAAGCTTTCGGGAATTAAAATGGGATAAACCATGACCGAGACTATGACGCAAATCATGTATGCGAAATGGTGAAATATTTATAATGATTGCAAAAATGACCCGATGACGACACGGATGCGGCCCGCCCTGCGCCGGTTGCAATGCACGCGGTCCGGTCAAGTGTCTGTCGGCGCACCAGTGACCGCAATCCATTAAACTTTGAGATGTGACGTCACATTACAATTACATTGAGCTTAAGCACACCGACTTGTAACGATAACGAACATTCTTCGCTACGGCAATGAGCTATAATTAAGCACAGTACATGGAGTCTTTCCACTAGTATGAAAGAAAAATTCCCACTATTTTTGTTACAGCTTGCATATGGTTTTTTTTTGTAAATATTGAGGTCCTGATTTTTCAGGGCTCATTCAACTCAGAATAGACAGCATTCTTCATCCTAGCTTCCGTTGAAAAAAGATGACCCAAATTATCCTTCACGTATCACGTTTCACAGCTTGGCAAAAAAAAGAGTCCAGTTTTTCTCACGTATATTGGTTAAAAGAGACGTAGACGACACGTAGTGTCGCCACTGTTTCATTTCACTCTTTTGACAGACTGCAGTGGGAATTTTTTTTTTCGCTAGTAGATACAAAACAAACGTATACTACACTTACTTTGTAAGGTTGGATCAAGGTGACAAGGTCATAAAAATCATAAAGTTTAAAGATATTTTTTCCTATGTCGAATTACAAACATACAATTAATTAAAAACCGGACAAGAGCGTGTCGGGCCACGCTCAGTGTAGGGTTCCGTAGTTTCCCGTATTTTTTTTTAAAACCGTGTTACCTATCAATATCAAAATAATTTTCCTAGGTCTTTATAAAGTTAGGTAAGAGTGAAATGAGCTTTTCGTTTAAATTTTATATAGGCTTTTCGTACAGCGTTCCTGCGTAAATAGTGCTACAGACGCTACAGTGTAGGTATCTACAGCCTTTCCTTGAACGTAGACTCACTAAACCATATTTTGTCAGGCATTTGCCTGCTATTGCTCAAAATACCATGGAATGCTATAGATAGACTCCATTACTAGGTAAAATCCATGTTCTTAAGTTTCATAACCCTGATGCAGCCTACACAAGTGCACCTGTTCACAGACACCACATAAATCCTAACGACATGCATAGGTATGCGTCACATTCACACATAATTCACCAAAAAGCCCTTGGCACGTTTCACAATGACATTAAGGTGGCTCGCTTTCCATACAAAAAACATCTACCATTTATTTAGTCACTGCACACTACAACTAAATAAAAATATGCGCATACATCTACTATACATTATCCGTCGTCGCGGTAGTGAATGAAATACATTGTTTCATACAGAAATCATGGACAAATCCATGTGAATTTTTTATTAATTTTACGTAAATGTGCGTGCCAAATTTTGTGTACAGACACAGAGCCGTCATATTTCGCGCATTTTTAGTTGACATTGTCATCAGTGACATTTGGCTCTTGACAAGTAATTATTTAAAGATATTGGTTTAGTTAACTCAAGCAGACTCAGAAATAATGACGCATTTTGTCAACAAAGATACATATCGTGTATTTCGACACTGCTAATGTAAATCGAAATGGCGTCTCGGTCAAACGACCGACTATGATGCAGAAGATCGTGGGTTCGAGTCCGAAGTTTTTTTTAATCATTTGAACTTTTATGGATTTATTAAGTATTTTTTATTTTTTTAATGGAATATTTGACTATTACTATATTGCTTTCCTATTTTTTATTTTCATACAAAAATACAATACAATCCTTTATTATGCCTTTGTTGATAAAATAAAATATTACACGTCTGGTATAATACATTATACATAGGTCATAGTGTGGGCATAGTATTAGTAAAGTATTGCATTTACTGAGCTGGTTGACCTATGTTATTGTTGTGTGAATGTTTTTCTTCAACAACTAAATGGTTATATACAAGAATATGGGTAGCTTTTGCACATTGTAATTTTTCCTCAGTCACCCGTTGACCACGAACGCTGTAAAGTGTTTGAAACATCGGGATGAATTTTAAACTCATTATACGCGATTTAATCCGTTTTCATAGTTTTTATTTCATGAGTAACTATCGCGGTAACTGAAGACAATATTAACTAAATGGTTACAAATAATAATTATCATCAATATAATCTGGTCCAGGCAGGCAATTATGGTCGCGCGATAAATGATAAAACATCTGGCCGTCCCTATAATCGCACTTACTAATAGTGCGACAGGGACGGCCTGATATTTTATCGTCTATCGCGCGACCATGCTACCCGTGCTGTACTAGCTTTTGCCCGCGGCTTCGCTTGCGTTAGAAAGAGACAAAAGTAGCATATGTCACTCTCCATCCCTTCAACTATCTCCATTCTCCACTTAAAAAACATGTCAATCCGTCGCTCCGTTTGGCCGTGAAAGACGGACAAACAAACAAACACACATTATCTTTGGTGAAACAACGAATTCTTCCACTTCAGATTATAGAGTAACCAGCTTTTCCCATTTATAATAAACTAGCTTTTGACCGCGGCTTCGCTCGCGTAAGAAAGAGACAAAAAGTAGCCTATGTCACTCTCCATCCCTTCAACTAAATCCCCTTAAATAATCACGTCAATTCGTCGCTCCGGTTTTGCCGTGAAAGACGGACAAACAAACAGACACACACCCTTTCCCATTTGTAATATTAGTATGGATTTGACATTATTATTTATATTTAAATAATTATATATGTATAGCCCAATTTCGTCGGTAACAGCGTGTTATGTAATGGCGTCGTTGGTGAATAGTCGTCTGTCACGCCGTGAAGGTGCGTTCGATTCCCAGGATTCTATAAACTTTTTGTATTTTTTTGGATATAAATTTCGTATTTTTTATTGACCGAGCAATAATGGAGAGCCGAAGGTATCAATTTTATCTTAGAGAACATATTGATTTTTTTATTGTCATTTTGATTTTCTATTTATTAAGTTGAGATATAAAACACAACTTTTAATACCCTCGCTAAATATAATATTTTATCGAAATTACTCCTTAGATAAAAAAAGTCCACTTGAGTTTTTAAAGCATTACGTTACTCAGTTAACTATAGCATTTTCATTTACTAATTTAAGATTTCAAAAGCGATTTGAATACCCTTGCTCCATCGAAAATAAACAATTAGAAAAAAAAAATCATTCGAATCGTAGTTTAGAAACTAAAATTTATCTAAGTATACTTTTTTGGAATTTTTAAAAATATCAGATTAGGATAATTATGTTAGAAATTCTGAGTTCGACGAACCCAAAAATTATTACCATGTAAGAGAATAGGTTTTTAATCTTTTTTGTGGAAAACGCTCAGTAACTACTGTACGAGTACATATACATTTATGTATAATAATAAAACAAAAAATAGTGTCTCATAGTGTTGTGTTCCTGCCGGTGAGTAAGGCTGCCAGAGCTCAACGAGGGTGTGGGGTGCTGACGACGGGAGGACTTACGGAACTAATTTGTTCCGTCTATTGTCCTTTGAGTCGTCGGCAACCCAAACCCTCCTTTGAACTTGTACACTCCTTTTTGCTGTGCACACGCAGCAAAGGGGAGTGTAGTGTACAAGTTTCTAATGGGGCGGCAACGCGCATGCGACACTCTTTTTTGAGTTGCAGGCGTCCATAGGTTACGGTGACCGCTTTCCATCAGGTGGACCGTATGCTTGTTTGCCACCGACGTAGTATTAAAAAAAAAAACAGAAAAAGTCCTGGATTCGAACCCAGTACTTCCATGCAAATCATGCGATGGCACGTATTTACCGCAAGGCTATTTAAACAAGCTGTCGCCGCGTGAAATTATCGACTAGAAGGAATACAAAAACACTGTTTGTATGTGTGAGTGGTTCTTAAAAATAGTGTAAAATAGTAAATTTATCTACATTAAGGGCATTAACGTTACAATGAGAAGTTGAATGTTTGTTGTAATACGTCAATTTTAATATTAAATGTTCGCGAAGCATAATTGAAAGTATATACATGCCTGTACGACTCCACAAAAAAAATAAGACCGGTAATTTGCAGATTAACGCCATCTAACGCAGCCTGAGCTTCGGGTAACCTAAGCGAGCCACCTTAACACGCGTTCACTAATTTGCACGTTTACCTATCGAAGAGGTGGTCCGTGGATTTAGCAGAAAGTTCGAAGGCACCGGCGGCGCGCGCTGCGTTGCTTGCACTGTCGTTGTTTACTATTATTGCCAGCCAGCTTTACCAGGGATAGTATTACAATTAGTTATCGCACCTCGGCGATTCGAATACGCAGACAAACCAGTGTAAAAGCACTCTTCTTTCACTAATAGTTGCTACGGAACTTGAGGTCACAAAGTGATGGTATCTTTTGGCGCGCGACTCGCTTGCGCTCGCTCGGCGTGCGTCGCAGTACCCGCCAAGCTACCACTTTCGGGCCAAGGCCACCGCTGGATTGCGAAGTCTTCGTTATGTCAGTTTGCGTTCTACTTATGCAATGCTTAATACCAATTCAATGCAGTTCGATGGGCCATTTATTAATTTATTCTTAATTCATAATTAATCATAAAACATGTCGCAAATCGGGTATTAACGTGACTACATCCGTAGTCATTTAAACATTTGAAAATGTCTCATCTAAGTTTAACGTCTAAAACAAAACTTGTATGTACTTGGTTTTGACGACCGCAGTCGGTAGTGACCCTGCCTGCTACGCCGCGGTCCCGGGTTCGAATCCCGGTAAGGGCATTTATTTGTGTGATGAGCACAGATATTTGTTCCTGAGTCATGGATGTTTTCTATGTATATAAGTATTTATATATTATATATATATATATATCGTTGCCTGAGTACCCACAATACAAGCCTTCTTGAGTTTACCGTGAGCCTCAGTCAATCTGTGTAAGAATGTACTTACTATAATATTTATTTATTTATGTATTTAGTTTGTAACCTATATCAAAAAACATAGGTACCGGTGTCAAAACCCAGGCGAAGATGCGTATCTCTTCCCCTGGATTTTGACGCATTTTCCAAAAAATCACCCAAACTTTTGATTATTATCTCAATATGTAGACCCAAGTGCGTAAATGATAGGTAACATATGTATTTAGTTTTAGGTACCTAGTTTTACACCAAATTTCAGCTTACCTAGTTCTTTTACTCAGACAGGGAGCTCTTTCGATCCTAATACGAGAAAAAAAATGTCAACTTTTTTAGGGTTCCGTACCAAAACAAAAGGAACCATTATGGTGCCGCTCTGTCCGTTTGTCTGTCGGTCGTCTGTCACATTAACGGTACCCTCGGTGGGCGAGACCGACTCACAGTTCGCCGGTTTTTATTTTTATATAAATACCACGTCGGTGGCAAACAGGCATACGGTCCGCCCTGATGGAAAGCGGTCACCGTAACGCCTGCAACTCAGGGGACATCACATACGCGTTGCCGACCCATTAGAAACTTGTAGATGCACTCCTTTTTTGAAGAACCCTATATACACCGTGTCCAATAAGTTTGAATACAGCACAAATAGCCAATAAAACAAAATGAACAAATAGTTACTACATTATTATTATATTTTATGAATGGCACTCTTATTTACTACATTCACAACAAATGTTTTGGAATAACTCCAGCATTAACTTGTTTACCAGCCTCAAACGCTTCTCAAACGGATCACACGCGGCACGCACCGTTTTCTTCACATTTCATCCCAAATACTCTCGATAACCTTTTTGAAATGATCTAGGTTTATGATTTTATAAAAATTTAGTCTTTAAAGCATGTATGACCATACAAAATAGTCTAATACACCTAAACCTGGAGGCCTGGGTGGCCACTCATGTTTCGGATAAAAAACTGCCAAATTAGTCTGAAACTACGCTAGAATACCATTTCAAAACCTAGCCGAATGTGCTGGAGGTAATGTGCTGGAGTCTTGTTGGGACACATGATACTCATTCCCAAGCATCCTTTTTAACTTTAAGGCATTTTTTCTCCAAAACCTTGGTTTTAAAGAAAAAAACGTTGATTTTAACGCTTTTATCTGTAAGTACTGAAGGTAGTTTACCTCGCTTACATACTGCATCCCACACCTGGGCCGATGGTGAGCTCTGGAACCTAGGCACATTTTTCTAGTTGCCCGGAACGTTATCTATCCTCGGTACCCATAATAGTTTATTTTGGACACGTGGCGTCTGTTTTATCACATACAGATTCTCCTTATAAAAAATAACTCGTCACCTGCGTGCCGAGCAAGTATTTCGTTGGCACTTTACCTCTTTGTTTTTCTTAGACACTTCGGAAATTTCATGTACTTTGTGCTTGTATTTTATTAAGAGGAATATACTCTTTAGTTTAAATAAGAATTTGATGGCCTGTGATCCCTATATCTTTAGAACTGAGGTAAAATGTGAGTATTCGGACTTATTGGACACGGTGTACTGTAGTTCATCGGGAATACCTCGGCACTTAGGCACATAGACTATAGTAGTACATTACGATACAAGTGCGAAAAAAGGAAATTCGAAACTAGTGGCGCTAAATTAAAGTTAAAACACACGAGTTACGAATTTCCTTTTCGCACGTGTATCGTACGATGTTTTCCAGTGCAGATGGCCCTCCGATCCCATCTGTAGATGCTGAAAACGTCGCGGTTGTAGGTACGATACACGTGCGAAAATCGAACTTCCTTTTTTTTCGTACTTGTATCGTAATGTACCTACTGTCTTTTTTCTTTTTTGTTACGGTCATCTCAAATCAAATAGTAAGTACGGCCAAAAAATTGAGGATGTCCTTCAGTGAAAATAGAATACATAACTTAAAGCTCGTAAATTTGAGTAGAAATACTTATAGATACCTATAATATTAATATAAACATTCCTTAGTTATTAGGACATTTCTATTTTACAGGAGTACAAAAAAGTGTAATCATTACTAAGGAATGTTTATATTAAAGCGTCTTATTATACCTACCTATTGGGGAATTCCTTGCCTACGATACAAGCATTAACATTAATGAATATTAAATTCCTCTTTAGCAACGACAGGAAGTATACAAACAGTGTATATATTTACATACAATATAATAGGTAATACTTACTTATATAACGTGCCTATAAAACAATGCATTAAGTAGGTACTTATTGGAATTATAGGTATGCAAAGCACTGTAATTATTGGGGTGTTTTTTTATTTTGTAATTTACCAGTGTGCTGTGCCTATCCCGAGTTTCCGAGATGCAGTCGATCGCAATTAAGTACCGGTTGACAACACTGATGTTTATTACGTTCGATATTAGAAATATTATAAATGTAACTCCTTTCACTCCTTTGTCAGTGTGTCGATGATTCTCTTAGAACCATTGAATTTTATCTAAGGGACAGCGGGACAAATCCCGACTGGAGGACAATTGTAACTGATCCAGTTTTAAACCCCCACGAAAAAACGACGGGGTGTCTGTCTGTCTCTCTGTCCGTCTGTCTGTCTGTCTGTTTGTCTGTCTGTGTGTGTGTGTGTGTCTGTCTGTGGCATCGTAGCTCCCGAACGGATGAACCGATTTAGATTTAGTTTTTTTTTGTCTGAAAGCTGAGTTAGCCGGGAGTGTTCTTAGCCATGTTTCATGAAAATCGGTCTACTATGTCGCAGCCGGGGTTTTTTTTTTAATTTTAATTTTGTGGTTAGGTAATTATTACCATTATTACACTATTAAGTCCACATGTATCCACTATCCACTAAACATACGTTACGTGCCATACATAACAAGTAGACACTCTAAGCCCCGCCTTAATTAATAATGCTAACATTGTAAAACATGGGGAAAACATGGATCTGTTGCATTTGCCCCCCTAGTCGAAATTGACCCGCTGTACCTTTTGTAAATTTCCTATAGATACTCTGATACGATGTTCAACAATCAGATATGAAAAACATTTTCTAATAAATTGAATAGCCAAAATAGAATAAAAAATCGGCCCACTACGAAAAAAAATAAAAGTCCCATTTCATAACCGGGTTACATAGGAAGAAAAACAAAGTCTTCTTCTACGAAGCGTGGGTGAGAAGTTTAATCCATATAAATAACTTAATATCGTTGTTTATTAACATTTCAAGCTATTTTCATAACAGTTGAGCGGTTTGAGTTTTCGCAATTTGCAACTTTCTTACTTAAGTAACACACAACACAACCGGTCGACATTTATTGTCACAGTTAGTCTACCGACCGAGCAAGTGTAATACGACTGCATATTTAGTTATTTACCTAGTATGTTATGTATAACAAAGATTTCGTCCGGTTTGCGAGTTGCTTCGGTCTCCTGCAACGCATAATCGTCAATCAAAGACCCCAATTGGCCCAATTCTGTGTTTCTGACCACTCCGTCACGCCTCCATCTTTGTCTATTATAAATAAAAATTCTGCTGTGCTCGAAGGTTAACTGGAAAATATTCCTTAACACATGCAATGTTCGTATTTTATGAATCGGCATTCATAAAATACGAACGTTCACCGGCGTGAACACGGGTTCGCCTTTCACAATGACAAGTGTTTTGACCTGTTGAAAGCAATTGATGTATTTCTATAGCTGTTGATTACAATATTTATGATTCTCGTAACTTAAGTACAGTCCATTCAAAAGCCTCACTCGGTCAAATTTTGGGGACAATAACAAGACAAGAATTCAGGGTGGCTAGCCGAATGGCACAATCGCTCACGAAACGCTCACGAAACGAAGCGCTAGTAGATATCTATCTCTATCGCGCTTGCGTATTGGCGCGACAGAGCCAGCGGCGTATCGCTTTCGTTTGGCGTCGGAGAAATGCCATTCGGCTACGGGGCCTGGCCTATCAACTTTTCTCTAATGGATGGATCGAGGATGCATTAATACACGCGCTGCCGCATTTTTGACGTGGCACCGTAATTTAGTGGCGTGTAACAATAAGAGCGTTAATGACTACGTTCCGCAAAACTTACTTCTACCTAAGTAGATATATGTTGTAACCGATTTACCCGAGAGTGAGTCAGATAAGTTGTAGCTCCGGTTTACTAAATTGCTCTACGAAAATTAAGCACTTAGGTAACCATCGTAAATATTACCCTAATGTTTACGTATTTGTGTGGGACAATAAATGTTGTAAGTATTTGTAACGGCTCGAATCATGAAACATTGAAGAGCTAAAGAAAAATCTTGTTTTTTTTTTCAGTACTTATATTATAGTATTTTATTGCTTTTATGTAAAATTTGTATAAAATACAAGATTTTCTGGTCTTAATTCCGATTTATAAGCTATTGTTATAATTTTAATTATACCTATTACATTCGGTGCGCGAACATTTTCTTATTTTTTTCTACTCCCGAACTGTTATTCGTCATTTACAGGGTCGTGCATATTAGATCTTTAAAACCCTACATAAAAGTCTATTCCCCAAAGCCAACTTCAGCCGGCTTTCTGCACATGCGCGCAGTAACGAAATAGTTATCACTGCTTCCAGTAGTTCCACGGGTGGTAAATCATCTTTATTACTAGATTCACCTACTTTTATCAATTTTAAAGCAGTTAATTTGACTTTATTCAAGGTCAAATTACTTTACCCACTAGTGGATAAAATGCGTTTTTACCCACTGGTATTAAAGGACAAAACACGTGTTTCCGAGCTAGTGAGGGGAAATAGTTATTTGTTATACAAGGGGGCAAAGTTGTATTTTAACGCCGAGTGTGGAATTGAAAAATGAGCAAGTGAAAGGATTCTATAGTTGAACCACGAGCGAAGCGAGTGGTTCGAGAATAGAATCCTGAACTTGCGAGTTTTTTAACACACGAGAAGTAAAATACATTTGCACCCGAGTGTAACACAAAACTTTTCCCCTCACTATAGCGAGGAAACTATAACGCAAAAAATGCGTTTATCACTGCTTCCACTAGTTCCACAGGTGGTAAATCATCTTTATTACTAGATTCACCTACTTTTATCAATTTTAAAGCAGTTATTTGACTTTATTCAAGGTCAAATTACTTAACCCACTAGTGGATAAAATGCGTTCTTACCCACTGGTATTAAAGGACAAAACACGTGTTTCCGAGCTAGTGAGGGGAAATAGTTATTTGTTATACAAGGGGGCAAAGTTGTATTTTAACGCCGAGTGTGGAACACACGAGAAGTAAAATACATTTGCACCCGAGTGTAACACAAAACTTTTCTCCTCACTATAGCGAGGAAACTACAACGCAAAAAATGCGTTTATCACTGCTTTCAGTAGTTCCAAGTAGAAAAAGTATTGTATGCAACGGTGTTTAACTGAGTACTCGTTCTCACAGTTGTGCTAAGAATCAACCAATATATAATTTTGTCTTCGGTTACCGCGATAGTTACTCATGAAATAAAACTATGGAAACGGATTAAATCGCGTATAATGAATTTAAAATACATCCCGACGTTACACATCCCGTCCCGACACATAGCGGATGTCAAGCACCGTCGGCAAAGGTCTGCAGTCTCTAAACATGTCATGGATAAAGTCAATCATGCTATAAAGTTTGACAAGCCTCTGGTTCTTGCTAAGGAGAAGCGATATATACCCAGAATGTTGCGAGAGGCCATTGAGATCAAAAAGTATCCAAACTTTAATAGAGAGGATGGCTTTACTTTACCACCGGCTTGGGATCCAGTAGAGTACATCTGATAATGGAACAAGCACGACGAAGGCTGTGAGGCATTTGTGTTGTATGGTGTTGGACATTTGCAGTTTGTTCTTTGTCAATTTTGTGTAGATTAATTGTTGTTTTTAACATAATAATGGTAAATTTTTTGAATATTGTATAACTAGCTTTATTAACTGCCTTAGAAATCTATATTATTTGTGGTCATGGTTCGTTAATATTTCTTGTATGTGGGTAGCTTTTGCACATTTTAATTTTTCCTCAGTCACCCGTTGACCACGAACGCTGTAAAGAGTTCGAAACGTCGGGATGTATTTTAAATTCATTATACGCGATTTAATCCGTTTCCATAGTTTTATTTCAATATATAATTGTAAATGTATACAGACAGTGTACAGTCAAGGCATTCAATATTGTTGCGTACAACGTGCCAAAAATATGTAATCCACAACCATACCGTATAAGCAATAAAGTCGTGTATACAGACTTTTGCAACTATGTCCGCATCTATACGATATCGAAATACCTTGGCTGCACATTGTCAAAGAAACCTTCATGTTGTGAAGAAACTGTTAACCTTTGCTCCGTTGCAGCAAGTGGGTAGGCGGGTGATACGACAGGTTGTGTTTTGACATGTGACGTACCTACACGTACAACAGGTTAAGGCTGCAGCAACGACAGACACGCGACACGCGTTTAATGAATAGCGATATAGATCAGTCAATGAATGCTCAAAAGGGGGGTCTAGGTGGAATGGCCGAAAGCAGAAAGTTTCACTACGGGATGTTGTTAGGGGTAGTCAGGAGACATACATACTAAAAGTCCTCGGACTTTGGACGTGAGCTCGAAGAGGGCGGGATGAAAAAAGGTCCCATTTTTTGGTTTTTTGCTCATATTTCAAAAACTTTGCGTCATATGAAATTTTGGTTTACTACACTTTGAAAGCTTATAAAATTCTCTATAACTTTGATCTAGAAACTTTTTTCCATTCTCAACTATTATCTAGGTATGAGCTCCTAAAAACTGTTAATTTTTTAAAAATCGTTTTCCCCCCACTTTTTGCTTCATACATTGCTCCATATCTTGAAAAATATTTATTCTTTAAAATACAACTTTGACAAAAACTTTATCTTAGACAAAATTTTCTTGAAAAATCTTGTAGATCATTCAAATACCTTTCATAATATGTGTACATACGCTTCTGGGTCATGTACCGTTGAATAATTATACAACTTTAAAACGAAATAAAATAACAAATGTATGTGACAAACGTGTAAAATATGTATTTCATGAACATGATTGTATTACGATGCTGTATAAATGCATTCACACAACAGGTAACAATACAATTAGCTGTACATAAAGGCCTTCTCACACCCACATCTACCACTACTACAATCTGTGGTGCACCGGCAAAATATTGACTTCAGTATTTCTTCCGGAGCAGCTGGTACTTTGGTTTGCACAAGAATCAGTAAGTTGCTTTCGTTGCGTGCCATCCCCATTCATCATCCTCCTGTTATCCCGGCATTTTCCACAGCTCATGGGAGCCTGGGGTCCACTTTGACAACTAATCCCAAGATTTGGTGTAGGCACTAGTTTTACGAAAGCTACTGCCTTCTTACTTTCCAACCCGAAGGGTAACTAGGACTTATTGGAATTAGTCCGGTTTCCTCACGATGTTTTCCTTCACCGAAAAGCGACTGGCAAATATCAAATGACATTTCGCACATAAGTTCAGAAAAAAGTCATTGGTATATTAGCGAGGGAGGTAAAAAAAGTGTGGAATACTGATTAGGGTGGAGCGAAAAAACACTTTTGTGGAATTAGCAAGCCTAATAGTTATCAATCAATGCCCCTTAGTCTATGAAGCCTTTGTGCAAATTTTCAGCTTTTTAAATCAACATCTTCTGCAAATTTTGAAAATCTCATAAAAACCTGAAAATTCAACTTTTAGATAAAAAATGTTTTTCGGCAGTATTATGTTCAGTATACATTATTGATACATATTATTACAAGAAACTACCAAAAATTGCGAAAATAGCGTTAAAAAATCGCCAATTTTCAGTATTTTAGCGGCTATTTTGGCGAATGTACTGAAACTAGACAAACTTAGCGATTCTTGACGCTATTTTCGCAACTTTTTGTAGTTTCTCATAATGATATGTATCAATAACATATACTAAACATAATACTGCCGATTTTTTTTTTATCTGAAAGTTGAATTTTTAGGTTTGTATGAGATTTTCAAAATTTCAACCCTAATGCGGAGGCAGAAGATGTTGATTTAAAAAGCTGAAAATTTGCACAAAGGCATCATAGACCAAGGGGCATTGATTGATAACTATTAGGTTTGCTACTTCCAGAAAAGTGTTTTTTCGCTCCACCCTAATACTGATACAACTAACTAACTTAGTTTCAGAGGTAAAACCTGCAAATAACAGCTTAAGTTACAATTATGTCCTAACTCTTAAAAGTTTTCTACTACTATTCTACTTTAAATCAAATTTTAACGTAAAAAAAAGGTTTTTCTTGACGAATACTGGACCAAGTGCGCTAAAATACTCGTACTCTTAGATCTAGAAATCAAATACTCTTAGATCATAAACTGTTATAAATTTGAAATTCTCATGAATGCAGAAATAACATCATTGATTTCGTGAAAACAAATCCGAATTTTTATGTTATTACGTGAACAAATATATTAGTTATGTTACTTTGTACCTTTGAACGGCTCTCCTCTGTAAAATCATGAGTTTACACTTGCCTCAGTATCCTTAGGAGGTATGGATATAATATAACTTACACGTGTTTTAATTTACTCGCTGCCTCTTTGGGCGGGATGATACTAATCGGTCTTCTTTGTTTGTTTGAAATGCTGTCGGTCTCACACCTTACTACTGTCAACACTGCAATTCTCTATTATAACCTTGTGTGTTACTGTGTTTGTTGTCCCGAATAAATCAAACAAATTGAAACTGTTTCTTCCATGTCATCTGGATCAGATGTGACAACTGTATCTTAGACAATATCCTCCCCGCCGTTATCATCAGTGTCTCCCTCTATCCTGGGGGTGTCGTTGACTTTCGATCCGGAGGTTGCGGGTTCGAACCCGGCTCGTACCAATGACTTTTTTCTGAACTTATGTGCGAAATGTCATTTGATATTTGCCAGTCGCTTTTCGGTGAAGGAAAACATCGTGAGGAAACCGGACTAATTCCAATGAGTTCTAGTTACCCTTCGGGTTGGAAAGTCAGATGGCAGTCGCTTTCGCAAAACTAGTGCCTACGCCAAATCTTGGGATTAGTTGTCAAAGTGAACCCCAAGCTCCCATGAGCCGTGGCAAATGCCAGGATAACGCAAGGAGGATGATGAATGGGGATGGGCACGGAACGAAAGCAACTTACTGATTTGTGCAAACCAAAGTACCAGCTGCTCCGGAAGAAATACTGAAGTTAATATTTTGCCGGTGCACTACAGATTGTAGTAGTGGTAGATGTGGGTGTGAGAAGGCCTTTATGTACAGCTAATTGTATTGTTACCTGTTGTGTGAATGCATTTATACAGCATCGTAATACAATCATGTTCATGAAATACATATTTTACACGTTTGTCACATACATTTGTTGTTTTATTTCGTTTTAAAGTCGTATAATTATTCAACAGTACATGACCCAGAAGCATATGTACACATATTATGAAAGGTATTTGAATGATCTACAAGATTTTTCAAGAAAACTTTTGTCTAAGATAAATATTTTTCAAGATATGGAGCAATGTATGAAGCAAAAAGTGGGGGGAAAACGATTTTTAAAAAATTAACAGTTTTTAGGAGCTCATAGAGCCTAGATAATAGTTGAGAATGGAAAAAAGTTTCTAGATCAAAGTTATAGAAAATTTTATAAGCTTTCAAAGTGTAGTAAACCAAAATTTCGTATGACGCAAAGTTTTTGAAATATGAGCAAAAAACCAAAAAATGGGACCTTTTTTCATCCCCCCCTCTTCGAGCTCACGTCCAAAGTCCGAGGACTTTTAGTATGTATGTCTCCTGACTATCCCTAACAACATCCCGTAGTGAAACTTTCTGCTTTCGGCAATTCCATCTAGGATCGTTCATTGACCAAGTTAATATCATTACGGGTCCATACTTAAAAGGAAATGCCGACCAAGAGCGTGTCGGGCCACGCTCAGTGTAGGGTTCCGTAGTTTTCAGTATTTTTCTCAAAAACTACTGAACTTATCAAGTTCAAAACAATTTTCCTAGAAAGTCTTCGAAAAAATCACATTTTTTTCATATTTTTTTTAACATATGGTTCAAAAGTTAGAGGGGGGGGCACACTTTTTTTTCCTTTAGGAGCGATTATTTCCGAAAATATTAATATTATCAATAAACGGTTTTAGAAAACCCTTATTTATTTTTAAATACCTATCCAACAATATGTAGTGTGTGTACCACACCTTACCCACACATGTGCATAGCTTAGTATATATTGGCATGTACTTGTTATTTAAGACACATTAAACGTATACTCCATACGAAGTAGTTATCATTTACGCTCCACATCACATGGCGATCCTGCCAGTGCGGCCTCGAGCTGCACTGGCGGCGCGCTGCGCCAGCCAGTATTACTGACCGTGAACTTTCGTAAATAAATATTTGGAACTCTAAGTGAATGAAAAGGACTATTATATATTTATAGTGACAGTGAAAAGTTTCAAGAGAATAAATAGAACTTACGGATTGGTGTTATGGGAATAATACGAGTATATCAAATATATGAGTATCATATAGTGAAAGTGAAAAGATTACAGAGACTAAATCGAAAGTTACGGATTGGTGCTTATTGCAAATAAAAAAGAATATGTGCAGTGTGGACTAAGTTACATTTCTAATATCTACTAAATAGACTCATATATCAGGAGATTTTGAAAATAAATCTTTTTTTTCGAATAAACGAAATTGGCAAGTTGTAAGTTTGACGTTGCAGCTGGGAGATTGTTCGCGTCACGGACACCGGGCGTGGCCTTGCCGACGTAGGACGCGACGACGAGGAGACTGGACACGAAGTCCTGGTCCCGCCACACAACGGTCATGGAATGGTCGTTGGTCGTAATCTAAACTAGGTGGTTATATGGTTTTAGTTAATAAGTATAAGCAGTTGATTGACAGTTTCTTCTTATGTTTAAAATAAATATGAAGCGTGTTATATGCATTATTTTCATTAGATAACTATTTTAAATTTCGTTTTTTGAGTAGGTAATAAAAATTAAGTTTCAAAATTGTGTCTGTGTGTACGTAATATTAGCAATTGCTATTATTTACGGAAATTAAGTTTAATAATATTGCGATGTAGGAATACAATGCATATGCAAATTAAATATTATGTGGAATCTAATTAAATGCTGCTTGATGACGAAATAGTAATATAGTTAAAAGTACGGCACGTTTTAATATTAAATCATTCGATCTCTACTTTGCATTCAGTAATTCAAATTGGTAAACTTAACAAATGATTTCGTGCACTTGGATACAACATTCGTCATAGCGTACAAGTGGGCCGTGTCATCCGCGACACGTGTTCACATATAAGGGATCGGTATGTAGCTTCTGTTATTACGTCTCGAATTTCAGTTTCAACATAATGCATTATTAATGTATTGTGCAATAATTTAGATTACTTCAAAATTATCGTATTTAACTTGGCAATTGCATATAATTATAATCTTACCGACTTTTGACCATATTAAACTGAAAATTAGTATTTAGAACTAGATTGTTAAGAAATAATAATAATGTACTTGGATTTTTCAGATTTTTTTTTCTCGGAATTGACTATAATATGTTTACACGGATTTAACAATATAATAATCACGGCAAATGACATTATACTGTGGAAAATAAATATATTTGAGATTTAATGATTTTGTAAAATGTTAAAAGTGAATTGTTGGTATATGAAATGTTTTTGTTATTTAGGTATAGGAGTGTTCAAGTTTTGTTTTATTTTGCGACGGATTTTATGGCTAGAGGTTTTATTAATGTTGGTAATTGTATGTACTTATAAGTAAAGGGTGGAATAGATAAGAATGGTTTGTGTTTTGAAATTAGGTATGTGTGCGAGATTTTGGAAGTCGAGTAAACTGAAGCAGGTAAGTTTTTCAAAGAGCGACTGGTCTGATCAACCAAGGGTTGTTGAAATTCTTATTTGTTGAAGTTTTATGGGGTTGGATTAATTGTGGTTGGTATTTGAAAGTTTTTTTAATGAATGTAACTGAATAGAAATAATTATATGCCTATTGTCTCTTCGGCTGCCCAAGAGGGGCCTTAAGCGATAGGTATAGCAAGGGTACGCCAGGATACAAGGCAGGTAGGGAATCCTTGGAGATCTGATCATGATTTGATCGAGCATCAATCGTGAAGACTCCTTGGACACATGGAAGGTTATTATGTAAGGACGTGTTAAAAGAACTGCCTGTGTGAGTTAATATATTGTATGTGTGCGCGCTTAAAAATAAATATCCTTGTATCCTGAGCAAATAAATAAATAAATATATAGTAAGGTCGGCCGGCCAGGTAAGTAAATGCGTTGTGTACCCTTGCCATAAAAAAGAGAAGCACGCTTTAGATGCACAACTATATACAATGTTATTATTATAACAAACAAAATGAAGACGTCTATAAATTAAGTCAGTAAATTATGAAATAAGAAATATGATTGTTCCCCAGGTACCCAGGGTTGGAATTATATACTCTTAACGTACGTTGAATTTGGATTTAAAATGTATCGACGGATACTTATTTGTCTGTGGAAATGAAATATATACCTACTTAGTGATGGTTTTAAGGTTTTTTTTAAGTCTATGATGTTATTCGTAGTCTTTTCTGCTTAGTTTTATATAAATAGGTATATTTACTATTAACAGTAAAACGCACTGAGTCTTGAATTATTAATTTATTTCCACGTAAAATGTATGACAGCACTTAGACCGACGCTGCTACGATCCAGGGCGGTAGCCATCTTGCCTTCTCGTCCACCCACTGCCGAGCTGTCAGCTCGGGGACGTTCCGAACTACGCTAACAGATCGGCCATTCGACCTTATCCTTTGCCCACAAAGGAAATCTCCCACGCGTGGGCCACTGAACTTCACCACCAGTCCACCACGCACTTCGCAGCTCAGCTCACCAGTGGCAGTTAGCCCACTAGTCCGCTAACTCTGCGAAACAACCAAATTCATGTGAATGCTTTGCCCGAATGCAAGCCATTGTTTCAAGAGGCTTTTCATCATCCTTCCAGAATACCAAACCCAGATCCGTTCAGGACACTAGTAAGTCTCTCACCAAATTATTGTTTTCGTGAGAATAGATACATTCTAGATTTCTATTCTATCAGTATAAGAAAATACACCCACAAGTCACTTCTACTGTTTCCATAGCTAAACGAGAAAACTTATAAGATATTTTCAATCAAGGCTCAACAGACCTTCAATTATCCAACGTCGAAAATTATATTTAAGAACTACTTGAAATTAATTCAATCATAAAAATTATGATGCATGACTTGCATGACCTTCAGACCAGAAAAGTTATAGGTGCATATTCACCACGCTGTTATAACAAAAACATGGAACGGGCTCACGTCTGACGTCAGTGATGTAGAAGATGCGTGCTTCACGCAGGGTCAGCACAAGACACTCGCTCGGCTCGGTGGGCCTCGGCTGTACACCAAGCGCCTACTTAGCTCCACGTCTACGGCAGCCTCCAATGCAAAGATGCGTGCTCCACGCAGGGTCAGCACAAGACACTCGCTCGGCTCGGTGGGCCTCGGCTGTACACCAAGCGCCTAACTCCACGTCTACGGCCGCCTCCAATCCGAAGCATAGATATTAACCAGCCATTATAGTCTCTCCAATTCTGTAATTCATATTATTAATGTTACACGTGTTCCGTTTTATCACAACGAACAATATGATTTCAGAATAACCGTGCATTTCATAGTCCAACCTGAACTGTGAAACATTATTACAATTTACATCTTATCAACGGGCTACAGAACATTACACAAACAGATCATAGTAGTCTGTTGTCTTGTCTCAATACCAATTTTGTATTGACCAAAGTTAAAGTAGTCATTGACCCTCAAACATAACTAGGGTACATCTAAACTTTACTCGTAATTAATGTTGTGTTCTGCCTTACCAGCACCATACGTGTTACCGACTATCCTCAATGTTCATCTCAGGCCCATGCCGCAAACTCCATCGAGTTCACAGTCACCGCCACCGCGCAATAGCAGCCGTATCTTGCGACTTCGTCACGAGTGCAGAGACTGCAGAGAATGACGTTATCCACTTCTCTCAGTCTGGCATACACAGTAGGTACAGAACTTCTCCGCCCAAAGCATCATGGGAGGTAACGCCACACATGGCGTCCTGAAAATAGACGTCACCGCAAGAAGCGTCGTGACTACAGACAAGTCATGATTGACGACCCGAAGGCGTCTTGGAAACAAGCATCACCGCAAAAAGCGTAGTGACTACAGACAATACCGCACGAGGCGTTCATGAAACAGGCGTCACCGCGAGAAGCGTAGTGACTACAGGCAACACCGCACACAAGCGTTAATAGAACAGGCTTCACCGCGAAAAGCGTAGTGACTACAGACAACACCGCACACAGGCGTTAATGGAACAGGCGTCACCGCGAGAAGCGTAGTGACTACAGGCAACACCACACACAGGCGTTAATGGAACAGGCGTCACTGCGAGAAGCGTAGTGACTACAGGCAACACCACACACAGGCGTTAATGAAACAGGCGTCACCGCGAGAAGCCTAGTGACTACGGGCAACACCACACACAGGCGTTGATGAAACAGGCGTCACCGCGAGAAGCGTAGTGACTACAGGCAACACCGCACACAGGCGTTAATGGAACAGGCGTCACCGCGAGAAGCTTAGTGACTACAGGCAACACCACACACAGGCGTTAATGAAACAGGCGTCACCGCGAGAAGCGTAGTGACTACAGGCAACACCACACACAGGCGTTAATGAAACAGGCGTCACCGCGAGAAACCTAGTGACTACAGGCAACACCGCACACAGGCGTGTGAAAACACATATCACCGCTACAAGCGTCGTGACTACAGACATCACCGCACACAGGCGTGTGAAAACACATGTCACCGCTACAAGCGTCGTGACTACAGACAACATCACCGCACACAGGCGTGTGAAAACACATGTCACCGCTACAAGCGTCGTGACTACAGACATCACCGCACACAGGCGTGTGAAAACACATGTCACCGCTACAAGCGTCGTGACTACAGACAGACATCACCGCACACAGGCGTGTGAAAACACATGTCACCGCAACAAGCGTCGTGACTACAGACATCACCGCCAGAGGCGTGTGAAAACACATGTCACCGCAACAAGCGTCGTGACTACAGACATCACCGCCAGAGGCGTGTGAAAACACATGTCACCGCAACAAGCGTCGTGACTACAGACATCACCGCCAGAGGCGTGTGAAAACACATGTCACCGCAACAAGCGTCGTGACTACAGACATCACCGCCAGAGGCGTGTGAAAACACATGTCACCGCAACAAGCGTCGTGACTACAGACATCACCGCCAGAGGCGTGTGAAAACACATGTCACCGCAACAAGCATCGTGACTACAGACATCACCGCCAGAGGCGTGTGAAAACACATGTCACCGCAACAAGCGTCGTGACTACAGCCATCTCCGCCCAGAGGCGTGTGAAAACACATGTCACCGCAACAAGCGTCGTGACTACAGACATCACCGCCAGAGGCGTGTGAAAACACATGTCACCGCAACAAGCGTCGTGACTACAGGCATCACCGCCCAGAGGCGTGTGAAAACACATGTCACCGCAACAAGCGTCGTGACTACAGACATCACCGCCAGAGGCGTGTGAAAACACATGTCACCGCAACAAGCGTCGTGACTACAGGCATCACCGCCCAGAGGCGTGTGAAAACAACTTACTTCATCCTCTTGGGAGTCTCACGCTGACAGCTTACTGTTCAGTACTTCTCATTGGCAACCGCGACCATGCCTTGTCGCGCATCAGCCATGTCAGCATTTCTCACTAGCAGCAATGCCAGCAATACTCCAAACCGAACACATACTTGCATATGTTTCCTCTGAAACCATACTAAAAGCAGTAAATTGTTCCACACAATGTAGCACCATTGGCTTTATGTTGTTTCATATAATACTACCGTGTTCCATTACACTGATATTTTACTCAGCTTTGAAAAGATTCCAAAATCCAGAACCTCAGACTTCAAATTATCCATGTTTACTCAGTTTCAGTTGGACATTAATTCCTTTAGGTACTCATACCAGATGTTATTCATAAAATCAAGCCACCAACAGTGTTAGAGCACTTAACAATACATAACTTACTCCAACATTTAATTGGGAAATAGAAATTATACAGTACGGCCTACAGTGGCAAATTATTACTTGTGCAGTTTAGCAGCTTGTGCAGCATAATTAAATCAATCATATCATACCATTGGTCCAGTAAAGGACCCAACACTTAGTTAACCTTTTGTATAAAGATCACCATGATTAATAATTTTGTCAAAATCAGACTACTGCACACTCACTTGATTAAATTGCAATGGGCAACAACAACCTTAAGTATCCGTCTCACCATTATTTCCCACTTGAAATACGTTTACAGTCTTTCAACAAGCATATTTATTTTTATCTTGTATGAACTTTACACAACAGCCTCACCAGCTAACACCATGCTTGCTTTAGTTTATGTGCCAATTTTCCATCACAAATACTATCTGTGAACACAATGTAAGAACACACACAGAGACAAATAATACTTTGATAACAGTAATCACCATACCATACTCATTTTGCATGAATAAAACTCTTATACGTTTTTTTGTAAGTTGAACATGTGTTATAAACACTTGGCCATAATAATTATGATCAATTCATCCTCTGTTTCTATCTTGTGAAGCAAGCAGTAACTATTAGAGTCACATTTTGCATTGTTCAGGCCTTCATTCCACTTTCACAATGATCAAAGAACATAATGTAAACATACACTAATACAACAACTTTGATAACATTAAATCACCATACCATATCCATTGTGCATGAATAAACCCCTTTTGCTATTATTTTGTACTAGCCATTCATTGATCATGTGTTACAAACACTTGACCACAAGGTTATCAATGTAACCCTTAATCCATTCTTGTGAAACAAGCAGCAACAAGCAGTGACTACTACTGTCACATTTCACATTGCGCAGACCAATATTCTATCACATTTACTATCTGTGAACATAATGTAAAAACACACACAGAAAGACAAGTAGTACTTTGATAACAGTAAATCAGTATACTGTATTAATTGTGCAGGGATACACCCTCATCACTATTATTTTCTGCTGGTAAAACTGTCCACATGTGTTGCAAACACTTGACTACAAAATGCTTAGTAAATCCACACTACTGCTCTTGTGAACCAAGCAGCAATTATTAGTATCACATTTTGCATTTTGCAGGCCAACATTCCACCACAATTGCTATCTGTGAACATTTAAACACAGACATGCTCACAACACAAAACAATACTTTGATAACAATAAATACCCATACTTTACATGTGTACTTTGTTGATATTCTGCATAAATACTTCTTATAGGCACACCTCATCATACCTTTTGCTTTAAGACTAATTTGAGATGTGTTCACATTCCCACAACTGTTCAACAGGTAGCGGTCAGTTTTCTCATGATTCCTCTTGCGGAATCCACAATTCCACAGCCATTGCTGAACTTATACTTGTATTTGTTAAACAGGTCAATATTACACCATAAGTAATATCTGTAAACATAATGTGAGCACACACACAGAGTACACAGACACACATCTCAAAACAATCAAACAGTAAGAAATAGTAACAATATTCAAAATCACACCAACAGACTTACTATACTTTCAGCAAAGTACAACATTTCCTTCATGCCAGTCAATAAATGACAATGTAATAAAAAATCACTCCTTTCACTAAGAGGAACTAAGCTGAATAATTAATCATCAATCAATTAAACTTAAATGGGATCATAATAAAATGACCATTGAATTTTTGTTGTAGTCTCGGGTAATGTCACCAATACTGTTGTCATCAATAGTCGGCAACATTACTGTACCACATTAGGTACTATCAAGTGCCAAACACTTTTATTTTTAACATCATACATTTTTTTTTTAATTGAAAGTATTTACTAAATGTAATTTTAAATGACTTAAATATCATGCTATAACTTCCTCCGCTGATAGGCGAGAAGCTAACTTGTCTAATATGGCTCCGGTAAACCTTCAGCAATATTACACTCACATTCACATTACCTTACCTCAGTGGTTACTAAAACTTTACTGAACACATCATAATCATTATTCAATATTGAAATCAGTCTTCAATACACATCACAGTCATCAAGATAGTCTCATCTTCAAGATACCAATTTCATATATTGTACACTTACTAAGAATACTTATTCTTAGACTTGAAACCATAAACCCTTGCTCCTTGACTTGCAATAATTATTGTGTAACACAATTTTATTATGATCACTTGTATAATTTCCCAACAGCACAAACTAAACCATGTGCAACCCATAATTAATGAAATATCACACTTTGCGCATTTTAGGTGAATGTTCACCGAGTTCACTGTACACATTTTATATTTATTATTTCTAAACATGTATAAAACATAATATCTTACAGTAGTACCTGCTTTGTTATCCATAAGCAGTTCACTTTGTTACCTTGTAAGCCAACATCAGGCTGGGACGGGATCTCAGTCATGTTGATTATTACATCCAGATATTTTGTTTCACATCATTTTGTCCCAAGGCATTCATATTTGTACCATCATCAAACACCGGTATGCCATGGAGTTGAAGTTATCATTTCTGTTCTGTAAATTAAGCTCAAAACCAGCACAGCCACTCTAAGACTAGAGTGGTATTATAATAAATACCAATGCATGTTGTGCATGCATTTATGTAATAATAATGTATAAGTTTCATACCAGAAACACACCAAATGATATACACCAACTTCAAAATGTACATTCCTGTTAGTATTTATCTACTGGACTTCACACAATAAGGATCAAAGTCCATTATCATCTTACGCGTTAGGTTATTGGTGCGTAATTGTTTATTACAATTTCTTGACAGAAAACGTTCACGTATTTGAACAATTGAACATACCTGTATTCAGGGATGGTAATAGCCACATCCAACCAGTGTAACACATTCGTAATCGAGTGTTATTGCCTCGACTCATGCTCGTAACTTACCGCAGTCGCCAGGCGACAATTTTGTTGTACTTGCGTACTTTTTCGTTATGAAAATATCATACATTTATTGAATAACTTTTCAACAAACCATTTAAACACTTCGCGACTCAAAACTTAATGCATTTTACCATTATTTTACCAAAGTGCGTACGCGCCCATTTCGCGCGCAAATGACGCTTCTTCAAACAGTTCGATTATTAACTAATTTGACCGAAATACTACGTAGGCATGAAATTCAGAGATCGCACTTCTGAATTATTAACAGTAAAACGCACTGAGTCTTGAATTATTAATTTATTTCCACGTAAAATGTATGACAGCACTTAGACCGACGCTGCTACGATCCAGGGCGGTAGCCATCTTGCCTTCTCGTCCACCCACTGCCGAGCTGTCAGCTCGGGGACGTTCCGAACTACGCTAACAGTACAAAAAAATCAGTCCCCACTTTACACGTAAGCAGGGGGAGTACCCTCACAAAACATTTTTTTCCACTTTTTATTTTACCACTTTGTCGGCGAGATTGATATACATATTGGTACCAAATTTCAGCTTTCTAGTGCTAAGGGTCACTGAGATTATCCGCGGACGGACGGACGGACAGACAGACATGGCGAAACTATAAGGGTTCCTAGTTGACTACGGAACCCTTATAGCCCCCCAAGGCCCAGCCATATCTACAAATGAAAAATCCAGTTTTGTTTGAAAACTACAACTACTGCCTTTGAGCCTTAGACCGTTTTCACATTATCCGATCCGATATCGGATGTCGGAAGGATTTCAATAGAAAAAATCCAAGATGGCGCCTGTAATGTATGGGATATCGGTCCGACATCCGATATCGGATCGGATAATGTGAAAACGCACTTAGGATTTCTTATGAGGATAACAAAATGCGGTCTCTTTACAATTTGCCTTTCGGCAATTTTATAATAGTACATTACGATACAAACAAAATTCGAAACAAGTGGCGATAAATTCAAATACGAAGGCAGAGAGTGTTTTATATCGACTCGAGTGACGAATTGCTTATTCGCACATGTACAACGTTTTACAATATATATGATCATTTCCATTTTTGGCATAGTTTCATAATGTGCTCATTACCTAACAAGTGCGGTAATATTAGCGCGATATG
This sequence comes from Leguminivora glycinivorella, assembly GCF_023078275.1. NCBI lineage: Eukaryota > Metazoa > Arthropoda > Insecta > Lepidoptera > Tortricidae > Leguminivora > Leguminivora glycinivorella. The sequence goes on along the minus strand of NC_062974.1, from coordinate 14,774,437 downwards.
TATTGTAAACGGCTTTATTACATTGTAAAATGATTTTTATAATTGACTGACAACAATTACATCAATACCAAATACGAGGCCAATAAATGGCTGATTGGACTTAATTTTAACCTATGAATGTTTCTGTTCTTTGCTATACGACCAGGGACCGGACAACCCCTTCCGCGCTACAAGCCTTTCATTGGGAATCCCTAACGTAAGGACGACCCAATCGAGAGACTCTCCCTTTCGAACTGCAAGCCCATTCATTTGACTAGCCCTTACAAAAAACTAAGCAAAACAATAAAGCTAGCCCTGTGCATTGGCTTAGCGCTATCCGATACGGCTTGCAATCCTTTAATAAGGGTTACCCTTATTTTAAGCGCTATTTATAAGGCTTTCCCTTTTGTTAAAGCGTAGTCGAGCCTTGCGTAAAAGAGACAGGATTATGAATCTAAGCTATTGTAAGAACAGGAAGGAAAATGCGCTGTTGCCATTCCGCACTATGCGCCCCATTTTTAATTTTGCAACGAAACATGTTTTCGTTGGATAAAAGTATAGAACACGGCTAGAAATTATTTTTAATGAACTGGGAGACAAGGGACTGATGGATCGCCTGATGGTAAATGATCATCGTCGCCCATAGATCAGTATGTATGTTCGTACGTATGAATGTATGTAGGTATGTATGAATGTATGTAGGTATGTATGTATGAATATAATTATGTATGTATGAATATAATTATGTAAATATGTATATACGCATGTAAATATACAGTGTTGGCCGAAAATCAATACAATTAACCATTAACATTACACATTGAAAACGTTAATTGCCAACATAAAAACAAGCCGTTTTCGTCATCCAACTCACCTTGATGAGTTAATTGGGTGAGCAGTAACCAAGGTAGAGCTGATGCTGAACCCTGGCTTTTCCCAGCTAGGGGAGTGCGGGTTTGGAGTAACATAGGCAAGCGCTGTTTTCGTCATCGGACTTGTCTTGATGAGTACTTGAGTGAGCAGTAACCAAGGTAGAGCTGATGCTGAACTCTGGCTATTCCTAGGGGAACTCGGGTTTCGTGCAACATAGGCAAACGCTGTTTTCGTCATCGGACTTGTCTTGATGAGTACTTGAGTGAGCAGTAACCAAGGTAGAGCTGATGCTGAACCCTGGCTTTTCCCAGGGGAACGCGGGTTTGGTGTAACATAGGCAAGCGTGGTTTTCGTCATCGGACTTGTTTTGATGAGTACTTTAGTGAGCAGTAACCAGGGTACAGCTGATGCTGTACCCTGGCTATTCCTAAGGGAACTCCGGTTTCGTGCAACATAGGCAAACGCTGTTTTCGTCATCGGACTTGTCTTGATGAGTACTTGATTGACCAGTAACCAAGGTAGAGCTGATGATGAACCCTGGCTTTTCCCAGGGGAACGCGGGTTTGGAGTAACATAGGCAAGCGCTGTTTTCTTCATCGGACTTGTATTGATGAGTACTTGAGTGAGCAGTAACCAAGGTAGAGCTGATGCTGAACCCTGGCTATTCCTAAGGGAACTCGGGTTTCGTGCAACATAGGCAAACGCTGTTTTCTTCATCAGACTTGTATTGATGAGTACTTTAGTGAGCAGTAACCAAGGTAGAGCTGATGCTGAACCCTGGCTATTCCTAGGGGAACTCGGGTTTCGTGCAACATAGGCAAACGCTGTTTTCGTCATCGGACTTGTCTTGATGAGTACTTGAGTGAGCAGTAACCAAGGTAGAGCTGATGCTGAACCCTGGCTATTCCTAGGGGAACTCGGGTTTCGTGCAACATAGGCAAACGCTGTTTTCGTCATCGGACTTGTCTTGATGAGTACTTGAGTGAGCAGTAACCAAGGTAGAGCTGATGCTGAACCCTGGCTATTCCTAAGGGAACTCGGGTTTCGTGCAACATAGGCAAACGCTGTTTTCGTCATCGGACTTGTCTTGGTGAGTACTTGAGTGACCAGTAACCAAGGTAGAGCTGATGCTGAACCCTGGCTTTTCCCAGGGGAACGCGGGTTTGGAGTAACATAGGCAAGCGCTGTTTTCTTCATCGGACTTGTATTGATGAGTACTTGAGTGAGCAGTAACCAAGGTAGAGCTGATGCTGAACCCTGGCTATTCCTAGGGGAACTCGGGTTTCGTGCAACATAGGCAAACGCAGTTTTCGTCATCGGACTTGTCTTGATGAGTACTTGAGTGAGCAGTAACCAAGGTAGAGCTGATGCTGAACCCTGGCTATTCCTAAGGGAACTCGGGTTTCGTGCAACATAGGTAAACGCTGTTTTTGTCATCGGACTTGTCTTGATGAGTACTGGTAAAGTTGATATTGAACTCTGGCTGTACCTAGGGGAACTTAGGTTTGGTGCAACATAGACAAACCCGGTTTTCGTTATAGGCCCTGCCTTTATGAGGACTTGGGTGCGCAGTACCCAAGCCAGTGCTGTAGCTCAGACCTTGTGGTACCTGGGGGAACTCAGGTTCGGTGCAATATAAATAAACGCTGTTTTCTGTTCATAGTATATTTCGTGTAAAATATCTTAGACTCGTCTTTATGACTGGTACTTGGTTGAGTTGAGTAGTAGCATAGAATCTGTTAAACTATTTCTGTTGATTGTTGTGAATTCTATGAAGATCGTTTGAAACAGAAATACTTTTCTGGTGGCAATCAAGCATACAGCCCGTCTGATAGTAAATAGTTACCGCAGTCTATGGACGCTTGGAACTCCAGTATTCTCTTTATTCCCTGAGTTACTATTAGTGAAATCGACTGTACTTAATTTTGATATTCAAATGGATATACATAGTACATAGTGTACATACGTATTTTTTTAGACATAAATAAAGTGTTTTATGTATGGCAAATTAATAAATTTGTTGTAACTACTTCTGGTAGGATTTTTGTTCAGTTAATATTATGTTTTATGCCTAACTTGACATTACATGAAATATTTCTATATTATAATGCACCGAAACCAGAGTTGCCCTAGATACCGCCAGGGCTCAGCTACAGCGCTGTCTTGGCTATTGCGCACCCAAGTCCTCGTCAAGACAAGTCCGATGACGCAAACAGAGTTTGCCTATGTTACACCAAACCCGAGTTCCCCTAGGTACAGCCAGGTTTCAGTTCAGGCATCAGCTCTATCTCGGGTACAGGTCACCCAAATACTCATTAAGACAAGTCCAATGACGAAAACAGCGTTTGCCTGTGTTACACTAAACCCGAGTTCCCCTAGGTGCAAACAGAGTTCAGCATCAGCTACACTTCGGGTACTGCTTGCTCGAGTACTCATCAAGACAAGTCCGATGACGGAAACAGCGTTTGCCTGTGTTACACTAAACCCGAGTTCCCCTAGGTGCAGCCAGGGTTCAGCATCAGCTGGACTTTGGGTATTGCTCACTCGAGTTCTCATCAAGACAAGTCCGATGACGAAAACAGCGTTTGCCTGTGTTACACTCAACCCGAGTTCCCTAGGTGCAGCCAGGGTTCAGCATCAACTGGACTTCGGGTACTGCTCACTCGAGTACTCATCAAGACAAGTCCGATGACGAAAACAGCGTTTGCCTGTGTTACACTAAACCCGAGTTCCCATAGGTGCAGCCAGGGTTCAGCATCAGCTGGACTTTGGGTACTGCTCACTCGAGTACTCATCAAGACAAGTCCGATGACGAAAACAGCGTTTGCCTGTGTTACACTAAACCCGAGTTCCCCTAGGTGCAGCCAGGGTTCAGCATCAGCTGGACTTTGGGTATTGCTCACTCGAGTACTCATCAAGACAAGTCCGATGACGAAAACAGCGTTTGCCTGTGTTACACTAAACCCGAGTTCCCATAGGTGCAGCCAGGGTTCAGCATCAGCTGGACTTCGGGTACTGCTCACTCGAGTACTCATCAAGACAAGTCCGATGACGAAAACAGCGTTTGCCTGTGTTACACTAAACCGGAGTTCCCCTAGATGCAGCCAGGGTTCAGCATCAGCTAGACTTCGGGTACTCATCAAGACAAGTCCGATAAAAAAAACCGGCCAAGAGCGTGTCGGGCCACGCTCAGTGTAGGGTTCCGAAGTTTTCGATATTTTTCTCAAAAACTACTGAACCTATCAAGTTCAAAACAATTTTCCTAGAAAGTCTTTACAAAGTTCTACTTTTGTGATTTTTTCATATTTTTTAAACTTGTGGTTCAAAAGTTAGAGGGGGGGGACGCACTTTTTTTTCCTTTAGGAGCGATTATTTCCGAAAATATTAATATTATCAAAAAGCAATCTTAGTAAACTAATTCATTCTTAAATACCTATCCAACAATATATCACACGTTGGGGTTGGAATGAAAAATATTATCAGCCCCCACTTCACATGTAGGGGGGGTACCCTAATAAAACATTTTTTCCATGTTTCATTTTTGCACTCTGTTGTCGTGAGTGATATACATATTGGGACCAAATTTCAGCTTTCTAGTGCTAACGGTTACTGAAATTATCCGCGGACGGACGGACGGACGGACAGACAGACATGGCGAAACTATAAGGGTTCCTAGTTGACTACGGAACCAGGGGCGGCTCACTCCGCGATCCTTTCACCGCGCTACAAGTACATGCCGACGGCCGCAAGTTCGCGGCCCATTCACTGGCGATGACCTTTGCGCGGCGCAATAGAATTCAATGTCGTCTGTACGCGTGCGGTCCGTTTGTTAATGTAGGTAAGAATTTAGAATGGCGGCGTTTTGTGAACATCAAAGGAGTGAGCCTTCTGTACTTGTACTATTATATATTCTGTGTACGGAACCCTAAAAAGCAGCGTTTGCCTGTGTTACACCTGAGCAAAGCAGGAGCCTATCATAATAACTATAAGTATTTGGTATTGAAAATTGAACCTTATTTTATCTACAGCCGTTTCCATCAAACAGAAACGCGCAAATATCACACACAGTGCCGCCGTAGGTAACGATCGTATGTTATTTCGTTCGGAGTAATGTGTGCTTTATGAGCGAGGTACAGGATTTAAACTCGCACGATATGCTATAAGGGAGAGCAAATAAAACCCAATATAAGGCTTACCCTTATGGCGTTAGGCTGAACCGATGATAAGGGTTTTGAAAGGGTATTGGGCTATTTTAGGTAAGCGCTTTCGTTAGGGCTTTAAAAGCAAAATGAAAGGGTATCGCGTCAAAAGGGTAGGGTAAGTTAAGCCTAACGAAATACCCATACAAAACCCCGTATAAGGGATAGCGGGCCGGTCCCTGTATACGACTAAAAAAAAAACAAATAAAAAGAGCTTAGCTAAACTTATAGGCACCTTTATCAAACTAACCGCATTGTATTGAATAGCGACATAAATGACTATACTTACCTAGATATTTTTCTGGCACGAATGAAGTGTCACTAGTGACTTCCTTCCGATATTTAGTTCATCGATAACTTACATTATAATATGTCATTAATTAGTATAATTATGTAATTAATTATTTTCTTGGCAATGAATCTTGAGTAGTTTCATGTGTTCTGCCTACCCCGTTTAGGGAATATAGGCTTGAATTTGTGTATATAACATTATTGTTTTACACAAATGTCACATGTTTGAAAATAGATGGACAATAATAATAAAACGAACCATATTTTAAGAGTTTACATAATTTCTTACATGATTATTCAAGATTTTTGAGATTATTATTAGGGGTATTTATAAACTTAATTAAGGCTATTTATCGATAAAAGGATTGTCGATGTTTTTATTTTGTTAAGCACTAACAACTTGACGTTTCGGGCCAAAAAATATATATATATAAATGACATATGTAATAGACAAATATATCCAGTTTAGTTCTTCGTAAAAACAGGATGTAGAGAGAAATAATAAAAATGTTATTAATCGATAGATTCCTTCGTTTTCTTTATTTATTTGGTCTAATGATATGACAATTATGACTTACATTAACTAGTAACATTTATCGATGTAGGGAACAAATCAAATTATTTAGTTTAAATATTTTTTGATTTGTTGTTTAAGTAGTAACACTACTATATCTAAATTATAAACTGAAATATCTATTTCAGTTTATAGTAACATTTAGATAAAAGATAGTTTGACAAAGTAACTATCAATACCTACTTACTTTGGCATATACATACAAGGTGACCCATAAACGGGAAAATTTCTCACGACCAATACAGCAACTCTTTAGCACACCTCATACTTGATATGCATCGGCCCGCCTGTGAACGTTACTTAGTACAACATATTTTGATATTTTAAAGTCCACAAAAACAATCAATCCAAGTATGTATGTATACTTGCCAAGTATGTAAGCAAAATGTCTGTAATTATCAGCGTCCAATGTATGTTTCGTTTCGAGAGAGTCGAGAAATGTTAAAAACTGATTTAAGTACATATTACAATAGACATCGTGTTTTTATTGAATTCTGTTAACTTTAAGGGAAGATTGATTATTTAGTTCAAATACAATCAATTTCTCTAAGAAACTAGCGTCTTAACTCTTACGGTTATCGAATTATTAAAAATATTTAATTACTGAACGTGTGTGGCATCCCTTGCCACTTACTAATGTTATTTGTTTTGTTATGTGCCGTCAAACACTTGACAATGTCGAATTTAACGGAAAACAAAAAAAAAACACGGTCTATTCTATCGACGAGTAAACTCTACCTTACGTAGTCTGTGCGGAAAGAGAACTTTAGTAAAATGTATTGGAATTTTACGACTCTTTGCTTTCCGTACATACTCTAAATGTTACTTAATATTTACATAATTTCTTTTTTTAAAGGTTTATTTATCCTTATAATATGTTTACATAGTTCATTTATTAATCGTAGGCTGTTTTTAAGGAAAACGTTATATAAACTTACAGTTTTGTGTATAGTTCGAACATGGATAGGTACATAATACTCGTATAAGCTCATATACACACATTAGTTTGAAATTTTGAAAGTATGTTAGGCGCCAGTACTAATGCTATACACAATTGTATTCTAATATTTTCTAATCTAATCAATGGTATACCGTATGCCTGATTTGTTTTTTCTTCCTGGTAAGTCAAATTCTTAACTTTAAATATAAATGCGTTTACTTTGAATCTGACCACGCTAACTTTGCACGAATTTGATACCCAATCTTGACACAGCATTTGACATGAAAACTTAAGCGTGGCCCTATTCTACTTATTCTATCACTATGGCGGTGCAGGCTTACAACTGATGTACTATAAGGAAATACTTATAATACAGTCTTAGCCTAACTTATTCTATAATTAGCATTATAAAAAAATCCAAGCTTCAGTTTTTTACTGAGGTAAACTTGCAAAAGGATTTTTTTGTAGTGGGATTAGACCCTGAGACACTGGTCCCACCGCGAGCTAGTAAGCTAAGAGCTATCGGCTATAAAAATGAACAAAAGATAAGCACTCCCGTGCAAATTAAAGAGACACGGCGATATTGATAGCTCACCGCTGGGCGAGTAACTATAAACATCGCCGTGTCTCTTTTATTTACACGGGAGTGATAATATTTTGTTCGTTTTTATAGCCAATAGCTCATACCCATATAACCATAATCGGTCGCCGTTCCTACGCAAATCCTCCTATTTTGTGTACACACAGGTCTTCGGGTCTCAATGCTTAGTCGCAGTACGGTCGACGTTTAGTCGCGGCGACCCAAATGGGGACGATTGGTAACAGGCACAAATGGTCACAGAAGTGACAGAAGTGTGCACTACGCGTGCACACATTGTTACCGTTTGGCGACTACTTTCCCAAAATCATTCGTTCATTTCATTCTTTTCAAATGGCGACTGTCAGAGACGTCAAAGTAAAAAAGAAATAAAATCATTTGACATTAAAATGTAATGGCGTAAGAATTTGTTAAAGATAAATATTGTTTGCATTTGTAATATAATGTGGGCTAATTACCATGGCCAATTAAATTGCTCGAGTGATTTCATAAAATAAGTCTAAATTTATCAACGCGCCATCAATTTACCTCAGTTTAACCAGTAATAATATTATTGACTACTCGGTGTTTGCGTGTTATGTATATTGATTGGTGAAGTTTTAGTGCTCTGGTGCATATACTATACTGAAATAATAAAAATAATGCCTAGAAAACCAATAAAGTTGTTAAAATATGGATTAAGACGGTAATATTCCATGTAAAAAACAGTCGCCAAACGGTCACCAAACGGTCAACAAACGGTCGCAAAATGGTCGCAGCGTACACGCGTGACCGAAAGCAGAATGGCTTCTTGTATTCATTTTTTTCAGGTATCCTCAAACTTTATAAACAATTAAATATGCCGTCGTACTCAGTTGCCCTCACTAAAGAAGATAAAAAAAATTGTAACGTGCGTACCGAGCTGCTGGGTTGTAAAGGATCGGGGATCATATTATTATGGTCTTCTATAGAGCAACTAGTATTGTGCGGCATTTCACAATTGACACTTGTTGAAGTAGTCTTCATTAATATTACTATCAACATTCATTTCAGCGATCTGTACTTCTTTTGTCAAGATTTTTGTATAGATAAGTGTCTACAAATTTGTAATGTTAAAGAGACATAAATAAAACGTAGTAGAGTAAATAATGTGTTTTTTTTGTAACCCAAACAAAATACTTGTAGATACGAGTGCGGAAAAGAGGAAAATCGATACGAGTAGCAATAAATTAATACACGAACGAAGGGAGTGTTTTAAATCGACACGAGTTGTGAATGTCCTTTTCGCACGTGTATCGTACGACGATTTTCAGTACCTAAATCTAAGCTAAGAGTTTCGACCAGACAAGAAATGAATCATTGCTTGATTTGCTCGCACTACTGCGTTAAAAAAGCAGCATCTGTACTGAAAAAACTATCATTGCGCAACAGAAATTCTATTAATATCACAGTAAATACTCTATTTCATTTGATTCCTACTTTTATTGTGTAAAGCAACACTACACTTCATTTTTATCAATAAGAATTAAAAATTATATATTTAATACATTAAGTAACTATAAAGTGCTTATCTATTTGTATTATCATTCTGCACTTTTCTTAACTTTCCCACATTTCTATAAAATGTCGAAGAGTGCTTAAATGGTCGTCGTCGTTTATTATTATTTAATTCGCTCATATTTAAATGATTCAAAGCAACCAGTCCACAACTTCACAAGACAGTTTGAGAAACCTTCGTATTTCAGATTGTCATTTGCGGATACAGTGGTTTAGGAGCAGTTCGGTAATCAGACCTACACATGTGTGTACAAATTCTGTCAATGTCACTGTCAGAAACCGTTCTGACAGTGACAATGACAGCCACAAATTCGTCCACATGTTGTTACCGTTATGTGTGCAAACGTCGACTAATAAAGTGTCGTTAAAAGTCATTCTGACAGTGACATTGACAGCCACAAATTCGTACACATTTTGTTACCGTAACGAGTGCACACGACGACTACATTTTGTTATTGTATCAATACGGTCGCATTGTTTGCACGCCGTTACCACGCGTTATGTCACATTTGACAGTTAGTTACTGATTTGAAGATTTTGCGACTGAAATGGTTGTATGGGTAGTTTACTAGCTCGCGGTGGGACCAGTGCCTTATACTTGTAATGTTATAAATTCGTCTATTCGTCTGTTCTTCACGCTGTATCGATTCGGATTAAGTTACAATAAAGATATATCAGATATATGTACTAGAAAAGGAAATAGGATTAATGTTATTAACATCTTTCCGAACCCTATTTCTCAATTTTAAGAGTGTACAATCCAATTGACTCAAGAATCAACCACAATTGTATCATGGAATAAGTACATTCACCTGTGGTTATAAATTCAGGCTTTAACTGTTCGTCATAGCGTTAACAAGGACAGATGTAGAGAAAGTAATTTAAGTTCACTTCCGAAGGTGCGAACATCCCATCAAAACATAAATGTGAAGTGAGAGCCATGGACTTGGCTGGTAACAAAATAATATAAAATGATACAACAACGTATAAATAAGTGTCTAGATAACTGGTTCCATTTATTATTTTATTTACAGTGCTCTTATTTATGAGCGAAATACACCAAAACTAGATAGATTTCGAAAAAAAAATTGATACACAGAACAGTCCTAATTACAAACGACGAGATCAATCTCACTGGAAGCGTAACTAAGAAGCGCCCAGCTCCATCTTCCGATCAGCGCTGGAGTCAAGGGGGTGGTCACGTGGTCGATGTGTGTGCCCAGCCCAGTCAGCCTAGCCGAAATGACAATCGTCGACGTTGTTAGTAGCGATAGATAACTAAGATAACGATATGCATTTGGCTACTTACCCAGGCCCCAGGGGCGTCACGTTGTCTATTTGCGTGGCCTAGGCTCCAGGGGAGGATCATGATCTCCATGACGGAGACTAGAAGTAACTAGGCAGCGACGAGCTCCATCTTGCGATACTTCTTGCGGAGCGTGGAGACGGGGTCCTTGAAGAGGATGGGGTCGAGGCGCAGCACGGAGCGCTGCAGCGGCATGTAGCCCCACGCCGCCGCGAACGTGTTCAGGCACGACTGCCGCTGCACGAAGTGCTCGGGGTCGCTCCATGACGACCTGCGATCAATGTGGAAGTTTGAAAAGTCAAGTATTTTCAAAATAGGTATTCTTAAATCGCCATTTTTCTATATTGACGTTTAGGGTCGAGTCGCATGAGGCTTAGAAGGCTAACTCGATTTCTTTATGTTAGTGATAGTGACTATAGTGAGTAAGAGCAGGCAAATAAATCTTGTCACATCTTTGTTACAATAGAATAATGAATATGTTGTACGTAAAAAGCCCTATGGAAAGAGCAAAAACCCCCTGGAGAAGAGGGTGTACTTACAGGTTTAAGTAAGGTCGGTAAGTGCGTTTTCACATTATCCAATCCAATATCGGATGTAGGACCCATATCCCATACACTGAAGCCGCCATCTTTGATTTTTGCCTTTGAAATCCTTCAGACATCCGATATCGGATCGGATAAACTGCCGGATCATCCGGATCATCGGAAACATCGGATGTGAAAACGCACTAAGGCGCATCAAACACCTCTGGAATTGCAGGCGCCCATAGGTTTTGGTCATTGCTTAGCATCAGGCGGGCCGATTTTTACTAAGGTAAGTTTACAGTGTAAGGGCCCATTTAGACGGTACGAGAGCTCGCATACGGGTACGAGTTTTATTACATTGCGGTATTTGATGGCTGTGCAAAATTGTATGTAACTTCAACAGCCCGCAATGTAACTAAAACCGCATGCGAGTTCGCACGCCGTCTACTCGTAAATCAGGCCTAAGTGTAGTGCGCCACGTGGCTGTTGAGCAGGATGTGGTCGCGGCTGCAGGGAGCAGGAAGCAGTCACCTGTACCGGTGGTGCTTGTAGCGGCGGCGCTGCGCCAGCTTGAGCGGCGGGCGGCGCGTGTAGTGCGCCACGAGGCAGTCGAGCAGGGTGTGGTCGCGGCTGCAGGGAGCAGGAAGCAGTCACCTGTACCGGTGGTGCTTGTAGCGGCGGCGCTGCGCCAGCTTGAGCGGCGGGCGGCGCGTGTAGTGCGCCACGAGGCAGTCGAGCAGGGTGTGGTCGCGGCTGCAGGGAGCAGGAAGCAGTCACCTGTACCGGTGGTGCTTGTAGCTGCGGCGCTGCGCCAGCTTGAGCGGTGGGCGGCGCGTGTAGTGCGCCACGAGGCAGTCGAGCAGGATGTGGTCGCGGCTGCAGGGAGCAGGAAGCAGTCACCTGTACCGGTGGTGCTTGTAGCGGCGGCGCTGCGCCAGCTTGAGCGGCGGGCGGCGCGTGTAGTGCGCCACGAGGCAGTCGAGCAGGGTGTGGTCGCGGCTGCAGGGAGCAGGAAGCAGTCACCTGTACCGGTGGTGCTTGTAGCGGCGGCGCTGCGCCAGCTTGAGCGGCGGGCGGCGCGTGTAGTGCGCCACGAGGCAGTTGAGCAGGATGTCCTCGCAGTTGCGCGCGCGGCGCACGGCCAGGCGCAGCGCGGGCGGCGCGGCGGCGTACGCGGCGAGCCACGCGCGGTGCACCAGCGCCGCGCCCGGCAGCACCAGCGAGTACGCGCCGCCCCATTTGCTGCTGTAGCCCCATGCGTTCTGTTTACAGAAACGACGACATATAATCAGTTGAATTGAAAAGTGTAAAAGACTCTGGTGACAAGTGGACACACTGGTGATTAGATTCTATTTCTATACTACTATGATTTAATAACGGCACGTCACCTCAGCCTCTTCCCAGAAGTGCGAGCGCGCCGGGTAGCCGACGATGCGCTCGGGGAACTCCCGCCACACGCGGAAGACGAAATCCATTTCATCAGCCAGCAGCGGCGCGTTCGCGTCACCGTATAAAGAGAATACGCCTGCCGTCGACACCGTCCGGAGGATGTTCGATTCGACTGTACTGAAGGTTCAAAGGCGCACCTTAGCCTCGTCCCAGAAGTGCGAGCGCGCCGGGTAGCCGACGATGCGCTTGGGGAACTCCCGCCGCAAGCGGAAGACGAAATCCAGTTCATCAGCCAGTAGCGGCGCGTCACCGTACAAAGAGAATACGCCTGCCGTCGACACCGTCCGGAGGATGTTCGATTCGACTGTACTGAAGGTTCAAAGGCGCACCTTAGCCTCGTCCCAGAAGTGCGAGCGCGCCGGGTAGCCGACGATGCGCTCGGGGAACTCGCGCCACACGCGGAAGGCGAAGTCCAGCTCCTCGGCCAGCAGCGGCGCGTCGCCGTCCAGGGAGAACACGGCCGCCGTCGGCACCGCCCACAGCGGCTGCCAGCGCGCCGACACACCCTCACTGATACCACACAATTACAAAATACCGTGTTAGTTTCGTGCAGCAGTAGTACCGTACGGTGCTGAGATAACTGACCCCCTTCCTAACAATTTGCGAGTGTGTTTAGTAAAACGTCCCACTTTGTCGATTGCTAATAACGCCGATTTTTAAGTTTATTCATATTAAGATACAAGCAAATCTCCAGTTTCTGATAAGCGACAAAGTGGGACGTTTTACTGTACACACTCACATTTATATGCAGGTTTAGTTATCAGCTTACTGTACATACGTAGGAAATTGGGAAACAACAAAACACCCAGAGCTAGGGTGTGCAAACCGGTTAACCGGTTAACCGAAAAACCGGTTAACCGAGACTTTTTGGCCTCTGTTAAAAACCGGTTTTTATAGTCTCTAACCGGTTAATAACCGAAACTGTATTTATTTCTCAAAATTTGGAAAATTAGCCATAAAAAGGTTAAAAAATACGTAATTATTTAATGTTTTGTAATAATAAAGATTTATTCATTACTTTTCATTGACAACATTATTATCTGTAATGATTTTATTTTAAAAATTAGTCCCGAGTCTATTCAATTATACATTTTATACAATACAGTAGAGTCCGGTTAGTTTATTACGACTCCGCATAGACCTAACGTCCAACCTCTTACAACGACATAAGCACAGGCATTTATTTGGTTTTCGTATGTGATAGTATGAAAGTACATCCGTTTATTACGACTCCGATTTTAACGACCAGCCGCTTTTTACGACACATTTTACACAGAATCCGTCCGTCAAGTCCGTTGCAACGACGAGCGACAACGTTTTTAGTTTTACTAGTAAATTGAGGAAACAAAGCTACTTCCACCCGAGCACGGCCCCCTGTCTTGCCTACAACAAGTAGCAAGATGACATTGTGGCCATGTAACTTTTTGGAGTACTTTTAAAATTTTAACAATTTGTTCACCTCGGGTCTAATCCTAATAAGCTAAATAGAACCCAATTTGTATTTTTCGATTGCGTATAAACTAGCTTTACTTACAAATGATGAGCAAGCACGCATACTAAAAACGACTTTTTCTAACTAAACTAGTCACAATAAAATAAGTTATTAATACTATGATAATAATACCCTGTAAATAACTTGAGAGTCTTCAAGAGGAAGTTGAAGCCATGGGCCTGCGAATCAACCGACGAAAGACTGTCAATATGCGAGTACAATCAGCTTGTAAGGAACCTTTGTTGCTCAAAAACGACCGCCTTGAATCAGTCTCCAAGTTTGTGTACCTCGGCAGTACACTGTCGTGTCAGGGAGGTGCAGACGATGACGTCGAGAGCAGAATTAAGAAGGCAAAAGCTGCATTTGCTCAACTCAAGCCTGTTTGGGATTCAAACGTGCTTACTCGTCGCGTGAAAATCTCCTCTTCGAATCTATTGTCAAGACCGTGCTTCTCTTCGTCTGTGAGACATGGAGAGTGACAAAGGGGCTGACGCACAAGCTACAAGTGTTTGTCAATAAGTCCCTCCGGTCGATCCTCCGTATCTTCTGGCCGAAACTATAAGAAATGAGGATCTGTGGAGTATGTGCCGACAACCTCCGATCGCCCAGGAAGTGGCTCGCGGAAATGGAGATGGATCGGTCATACCCTTCGGAAAGGAGCTACCAACAGCACGAGTATCGCGTTTGAGTGGCGGCCTCAAGGAGGAAAGCGGGCCCGCAAACGCCCCGTACACACCTGGAGGCGGAGCGTTGAGAACGAGCTGAGGGAATATGGACTGAGCTGGAACGAGGCCAAGGCGGTGGCTCAAGATAAAAAGGCGTGGAAGGATCTTGTGGAGGCCCTATGCACCTATGGGGTGCCTTAGGACATACAACAACAACAAATAAACCTATTGATTGAAATGTTCTAGTAATAGAGATGTAGATATTATTTTTAATTAAAAGAAATGAAATTCGTTTTGTACGACATCCAGTTAGTGCGACGTAATATCAGCTGTCCCTTGAGCGTCGTTGTAACCGGAGTCTATTTCCGTATATTTCAAACTATATTTTTTAAAAGAAAGGTAAAATGGAGATCTTGGTTTTCTTACATCAATTGCTTGTATTACTAGGGGCTCTGGGAGCTGTAGACCTTCGCCACATGCCTAGAAAACGCAAAACTGACGTCACATTCAAACCACACAAGCCTTTTTTTGCAATTTCCGCATTTTACAAAATTTCCAAAAACTGGAGAAAAATGATCTTCATCGTGCAAGTAATACCTGCTACGATATCATTAACATCAGAATTCTTAAAGGTAATGGTAATTATTGCGTAGTACGGCCATTTACTAAAAATCCTCAAAACCGGTTAATAACCGGTTAACCGGTTTTGAAGGAAATGTCTCGGTTATTAACCGGTTTTTTAAGTTAACCGGTTTTTGCAAACCCTACCCAGAGCAGCGAGTACTGTAACTTAGTATGGTGTGATAAACAAAATTGAATCTTATATCCGAGCAACAAAGATGACACGATAATAATAAGTTTATCATTATTATATGTGTCCGCGGAAGTAAACACGTCCCGCTTTGTCGTTTGTTAAAGACGCTTTTTAACAGGTTATTTGTAATACGATACAAGAAATCTAAAAACTGGCTTAGACTATCTGTAGGTAGGTATAGTTACCCAGGATAGTGCGTGGTGGCGTCTATGACGAGCACGGGCAGGGGGTCGCGCGGGTCGCCCGCGGCGCGCGCCAGCGACTTCAGCGAGGGCGCCGCGCGGTCGCTGTCCCACACTATTACCACCTGTTGGACAATTACACAATTTGTATTCTCATTTTCAAACACTTGGCATGCCAAGTGTACAGTGAGCTGCGAAATTGCATAGAGTGATTATGAATGAATTCATTGACTAATTCGAAAAATTGTGACATGGGGAAGATGGGGGCTGTTTCTGACGTAATTCATGCTCATCCATTAACCGAGATGTAGTGCCGGTATATTTATTTATTTAATTTTTATTGCACAAAAGAAAAATCTTGCAGTACAAAAAGGCGAACTTAATGCTTTAAGGCATTCTCTACCAGTCAACCTCGAGGCGTATACTCCGTAAGTACTTCGAATCTCAATTCTGCAGAAATATATTTAGATTTAGAGCAAATTAAATATTGGAGAAACAGGTTTACAGAAAAAATTGATGACGATAGGGACATTAGGGCCTCTATGTAGGTAGGTAGGTAGGTACATTAGCGGCGGTACTGTAGCGCTGTGTGTGGCACGTCGGGCGGCTGTGCGTATGTCGGTCACCTACCTTCTCCGCGTGCTCGCTGGCCGCGGGCGACGTGGCCTGCACGTACAGCAGCGCGGCGTGTGGCACGTCGGGCGGCTATGCGTATGTCGGTCACCTACCTTCTCCGCGTGCTCGCTGGCCGCGATGCTGGCCAGCAGGCGGTGCAGCGCGGGCGACGTGGCCTGCACGTGCAGCAGCGCGGCGTGGCACGCCGGGCGGCTGTGCGTATGTCGGTCACCTACCTTCTCCGCGTGCTCGCTGGCCGCGATGCTGGCCAGCAGGCGGTGCAGCGCGGGCGACGTGGCCTGCACGTACAGCAGCGCGGCGTGTGGCACGTCGGGCGGCTATGCGTATGTCGGTCACCTACCTTCTCCGCGTGCTCGCTGGCCGCGATGCTGGCCAGCAGGCGGTGCAGCGCGGGCGACGTGGCCTGCACGTGCAGCAGCGCGGCGTGGCACGCCGGGCGGCTGTGCGTATGTCGGTCACCTACCTTCTCCGCGTGCTCGCTGGCCGCGATGCTGGCCAGCAGGCGGTGCAGCGCGGGCGACGTGGCCTACACGTGCAGCAGCGCAGCGTGTGGCACGCCGGGCGGCTATTCGTATGTCGGTCACCTACCTTCTCCGCGTGCTCGCTGGCCGCGATGCTGGCCAGCAGGCGGTGCAGCGCGGGCGACGTGGCCTACACGTGCAGCAGCGCGGCGTGTGGCACGCCGGGCGGCTGTGCGTATGTCGGTCACCTACCTTCTCCGCGTGCTCGCTGGCCGCGATGCTGGCCAGCAGGCGGTGCAGCGCGGGCGACGTGGCCTGCACGTACAGCAGCGCCGTGAACGACGTGCCCGGCGTGGGCGGCGGCGCGGCGTGCGGCACGTCGGGCGCCTGTACGTACGTTAACAGTTACAGACAATTTCATAGCTAACAACCGAGGCGTGCCTAGCACTTAAACTAATCGAATGCACGATCTATCGACTAGGCTAGGAGGATCTACTCGTCGTGTAATGAACCAAATGTGTTTTCGACTACAAGAGTAGCTAAATCGATACATCTGTCTCGGAAGAACACAATCAATTTGTGAATATTGTTAGCTGTTCATTAACGAATGGCATCGGCAATGGTGCGAAGCGGCACCAAAGGAAGTCGTCAGACTCTGTAGGTATTACCTACGCTTCATATCAACAGCTCTTAAATCAAACATTTCAGTAACAGAACAATATAGGTATAGGTACCTAAATACGTATTACTACGAATTAAAGAGATATCAACGCACGTGCTATTTTGCTAAGTTTCAAAGTAAAGCGTTTAGTGCGTTTTCACATTATCCGATCCGATATCGGATGTCGGAACGATATCCTATACATTACAGGCGCCATCTTGGATTTTTTCTATTGAAATCCTTCCGATATCGGATCGGATAATGTGAAAACGGAGTTACCTGCAGTGGCGCGGGCGGGTCGGGCGGGCGGCGGGGCGCGGGCGGCGCGGGCGCGGCGCGCGGCAGCTGCGCGCGCGAGTCGCCGTACGTGGCGGGCGAGCCCAGCGCGCCCGGCCAGCTGTTCCACACCAGCGCCTCGCGCCGCCGCGACGACCGGTGCATAAGCACGCGCTCGAATATTATCTGATCACACAACAAACTTGTTATGCTGTCACCGCTCTGGGCGAGACTTAAAAAATCGTGATTTCTACCACATAATTATACCTAAAAATCATGCCTGTAATAAGGACTGATTCGTAACGAATTTGCCAAATTCAGAGTGATTTTTCTTGGATCATTTCTAGCTTACTTTAAATATACATTCTACTATTCAAATTGCCAGAATCACAAAATTATTATGTTAAAATCATGTTTAAAAGCTTGCATTTAAAATAAATGATTTTTCCCCTCACTAGCTCGGAAACACGTATTTTGTCCTTTAATACCAGCGGGTATAAACGCATTTTATCCACTAGTGGGTAAAGTAAGTTGACCTTGAATAAAGTCAAATTAACTGCTTTAAAATTGATAAAAGTAGGTGAATCTAGTAATAAAGATGATTTACCACCTGTGGTACTACTGGAAGCAGTGATAAACGCATAGTTTCCTCGCTATAGTGAGGGGAAAAGTTTTGTGTTACACTCGGGTGCAAATGTATTTTACATCTCGTGTGTTAAAAAATACAACTCGTAAGTTCAGGATTCTATTACCAGCGGGTCGAATCCACTCGCTTCGCTCGTGGTTCAACTATAGAATCCTTTCACTGGAAGCAGTGATAAACGCATAGTTTCCTCGCTATAGTGAGGGGAAAAGTTTTGTGTTACTCGTTTTTCAATTCCACACTCGGCGTTAAAATACAACTTTGTCCCCTTGTATAACAAATAACTATTAAATGCAAGCTTTAAACACATTTTTTTCGTCAGGATCGAATCAGCTCGTGATTCTGAGAAGAATGAGCCCAAACACGTCCAGATCTGGTGAAATTCGATATTGGGGATTTAATTTGGAAAACGCCCTTTTTTTTATAAAAATATTGGGGGACACCTTACACAAATCAACCTAGCCCCAAACTAAGCAAAGCTTGTACTGTGGTGCGAGGCGACAATATACAGTACTGGACAAAATTCTTCATACACCGACATATAAAATAAACTTTCTATCATAATTTCTTTACCCTTAAACTTAACATCACAGTTGTATTGGAAAACTTTTAACTAATTTCATGGCGTACAACATACAGACAATAACATATCAATGATCGTACAATTATTTTTTTACATGAGTATAAATATAAATATCAGTACTTTTGGCTCTGGACGAATTTGATCATACAGTAATTAAAATACGAATGAAATGCAATGTAGTAGTGTGTATGGCTGTCATCTGCTTTAGATATCGCTGATTGTCTCGGAGGAACATTTTATGTTAGAAACTGAAAGTATTTATCTAACCCAAGCTTTTTCCTGTGTGTCTACTGAAGTAGGCAAAGTGGGTATAATTCAGAATGACATTTGATATTTTCTTTATTTTTCCAAAAACTTCCTTAAATTTTGGCTTGGATTGATGACATGAGACTATGTTAGCCATTCAAGCTATTCATTCCTATTAATCATAACAAACGCATGAGATATACATACTGGTATTATCTTTCAGCCATCGCCCGTCTGAATATATATGAAAAGATGACTGAAAGAAAATACTAGTATGTCTATTTCATGCGTTCGTTGTGATTCATAGGATTAAGTAGCTTCAATGGCTGACATAGTCTCATGTTATCAATCCTAGCCAAAATTTAAGGAAGTTTTTGGAAAAACAAAGAAAATATCAAATGTTATTCTGAATTATACCCACTTTGCCTACTTTAGTAGGCACACAGGAAAAAGCTTGGGTTATATAAATACCTCCAGTTTGTACCTGAAAATGTTCCTCCGAGACAAGCAGCCATATCTAAAGCAGATGAAAGCCATACACACTAATACATTGCATTTCATTCGTATTTTAATTACTGTATGATCAAATTTGTCCAGAACCAAAAGTACTAATATTTATATTTATACCCATGTAAAACAATAATTGTACAATCATTGATATATTGTTGTCTGTATGTTGTACGCCATGAAATTAGCCAAAAGTTTTCAACACAACTGTGATGTTAAGTTTAAGGGTAGAGAAATTATGATAGAAAGTTTATTTTTTTATGTCGGTGTATGAAGAATTTTGTCCAGTACTGTACATATTTATATAGATATCATACTTACATAAACATCCATGACTCAGGAACAAATATCTGTGTTCATCACACAAATAAATGCCCTTACCGGGATTCGAACCCAGGACCGCGGCTTAGCAGGCAGGGTCACTACCGACTAGGCCAAACCGGTCGTCGATTCCATTTATGATTATATAGGTAAATTCTACCAGCCAGCTTAAGACATCAAGTTAAAATTTGTATGAAATTACTTTGCACTCATGTGGATAAAATGCAATTTTGCTATCTGTTT
Organism: Leguminivora glycinivorella; assembly: GCF_023078275.1. Lineage (NCBI taxonomy): Eukaryota > Metazoa > Arthropoda > Insecta > Lepidoptera > Tortricidae > Leguminivora > Leguminivora glycinivorella. The sequence goes on along the minus strand of NC_062974.1, from coordinate 14,754,438 downwards.
TCGAATAGCAAAGTAAGCCGTTACCAGTTGGTGTGGTGAAAAATGTTTTGTTTAACCGGCCAATACCCCCTCCCCGCGAGCGTACATGTAAACTGTTTTTTTTGAAACACAAAATTTTTCTTTTGAACTATAAAACATTACAACACCAACGTGTGATATATTGTTGGATAGGTATTTAAAAATGAATAGGGGTTTACTAGAATAATTTTTTGATATAATGGATATTTTCGGAAATAATCGCTCCTAAAGTTAAAAAAAAGTGTGTCCCGTCCCCATAACTTTTGAACCATATGTTTAAAAAATAAAAAATATGAAAAAAATCACAAAAGTACAACTTTATAAAGACTTTCTAGGAAAATTATTTTGATCTTTATAGGTTGAACAGTTTTTGAAATAAATACGGGTAACTACGGAACCCTACACTGAGCGTGGCCCGACACGCTCTTGGCCAGTTTTTTTTTAGTGGACCGATTTTCATGAAACATGACTAAGAACACTTCCGACTAATTCAGTTTTCAAACAAAAAAAAACTAAATCTAAATCGGTTCATCCATTCGGGAGCTACGATGCCACAGACAGACAAACATCCCGTCGTTTTTGCGGCGGGGGTTAAAAATATAATGTTACAGCGTGCTATAAGTATCGTATTTTGAGGTTAGACATGAAGGGTTAAGTTTTCGATGCACTCGGCTCACCGACCCGCTCGTGACAATAAATGAATACGCGACGCCACTATGTATTAAAAACATATATATAAACATTTGTTAGTCGTATAACTCGAAATCAAAAAATCCTTGTAGCTTTTCACCTATTCGCGTTTTGCCGCGATAGCGTATTTTGTTGTAGCGTGTAATATCGATAGTATATTTTGTTACTCGCATATATTTTCAATAGATTTTTACAACAGTAGCAGATTTTAATGTAGCGTTTATCACTAATAGCCTATTCAGTTAGCCGCAAATATTTTTAGTCGCATTTTACCTGGGTCTCATACTATTGTATTAATGGTTTAAAAAAAAGGCTATATCACTGGGATATAATACGTTGTCAAATGGACATATATCAACATCAACATTTGCATTAGTAATATAATATTTTATTAGTAATATCAGTGATATGCACAACGAGGTTATATAACCAGGAGAAAACCTACAAATGCGAAATGCATTTGCAAAACAAAACTAAAGTGCTAAAAAAAAGGAAATATCACAATGTCTAATAACGCATTACAAACAAATATCTATTGAGGTGAAAAGCGACTACAGTGAAAAAAGGCAGGATAATAAATATACTATGAATTTTATACACAATTGTAATTGGCGACCAAAAATCATACTACAACAAAAAAATATTGTTCAGAAATTTTGAGATCGCGGCAAAACGCGAATAGGTGAAAAGCTACAAGGATTTTTTGATTTCGAGGTATACGACTAACAAATGATATAAATATTTCGCGTATAGACAAACAGGTATATAAATAAAAAAGTATATTATTTCGAGAACAATTTGTCACGCAAAGGATCTCGGTCTATAAACCATGGGCTCGAGCTCGGCGAGGCGCGTGCTCACATGCGTGAAGGCGTAAATTTCCTTTCGCAGTTCGTTCCGTATGAAACCCTCCTTGGAATGTGCATTTAAGTAGGTTTTAACCTTCAATATACTTACCTCAAGATAATTACAAAACAGATAAAACACCAAGTAAATACTTACTTCAATTGTTGTAAAGACAATTTTTTCTATGGAGGAAAAATATTGCTCCCATAGTAATTGAGTTTGCTGCCGCAGCGCGAGGATGCGCTCAGGCGACACCGACCGCACCAGTTCCGGCACCTACCAGGAGAAATACACGAAATTATTGATTGGTGACTTCGATTTAACCTTTTAGTATATGACATAAATATTATTTGTTTAAATTTTAACTGATATAATTTTTAAGAAAAAAAAACCGCCTTCCTTTGGGGTTCTGGTGATAAATACTTTCAAATGTTGGATTATGTTATCAATTTGTCTGTATATTTTTTAATGTTTGTTATTCGATATCTCCGTCATTTCTGAACCAATTTTGAAATCTGGATGATTCTGAAGTACTTACAGATGAGAATGATTATCAGAACGGAACAGGAACCTAACCAGGGGCGGCTCACTCTTCATCAGCAGTTCCACTGCACCAAATGTCACTGTTCTGGACGTAAGTGCATGCTGTTCTTATAAAAATACCAAAGTCACTATAAGTGTGCCGTTCAGATTTGAGGAGTTCCGTTCTGACCATCATCAGCAATTCCACTGCACCAAATATCACTGTTCTGGACGTAAGTGCATGCTGTTCTTATAAAAATACCAAAGTCACTATAAGTGTGCCGTTCAGATTTGAGGAGTTCCATTCTGACCATCATCAGGAGTTCCACTGCACCAAATGTCACTGTTCCGTACGTAAATGCATGCTGTTCCTTTAACAACACAAAAATCACCATATGTATGCCTTTCAGATTTGAGGAGTTCCCTCGATTTCTCCAGGATCCCATCATCAGAACTGGGTTCTGAGAAAAATGGGACCAATCTGTATGCATATACATTAATTAAAAAAAAAATTTTTCAAAATCGGTCTAGTAACGACGGAGATATCGAGGAACAAACATTAAAAAAAATAAAAAATAAATAAAAAAAACATACAGACGACTTGATAACCCCTTCCTTTGAGATTTGGAAGGCGGTTAAAAACAAATACCCGCCAGAGACTTGTATTTATAACGGCCATATATTAAACTGTAGGTGGTAAAGACATTTTGCCAAAGTCTGAAAGTTAAGACGAAATAGACTCGAATCGAAACGAAATAGAATAGAATCGAATCTTCATATATTTATTATATCTGGGCAACCGAGCTTCGCTCGGTTCTGTTTCGTATCCTTGACATGTGTCGCCATCTAGTTCAAAAATGAATAGTACCTACATCGAGCGAAAGAATTCTCAGCCTTAACAACACAACTACTCCACACGAGATGGCGCGCATTTCGCCACAAAAACTCAAATAGTGTATTTTCTATTCGTTTTAGCCTTGACCTGTGTCGCCATCTAGTTTGCAATAAATAGTACTTACATCGACCGAAAGAATTCTGTCTTAACAGTACAACTACTGCACACGAGATGGCGCGCGAAGAAAAACGCATGAAAACTCGAAAATTCGCGTTTTCCGGGACCTAAGGATAAGTTAGACCGATTTTTCACCCCCAAAAACCCCCACATAACAAATTTCTGCGAAATCGTTAGAGCGGTTTCCGAGATCGTCAGTGTAAATAAATATATATATAAATAAATAAATAAATAAATAAATAAATAAATAAATAAATATACAAGAATTGCTCGTTTAAAAGTATAAGATAAGTTATAACTTCGTACTATATTAGCGGCGACGGTGACACGAGCACGTTCAATGAAATTTCCAATTGGTTATAAGGTTAAATGACCTGCAGGAGTAGACGCTCGTCGGCCCAGATGACGGCACGGCGCCAGTCGATGCGCTCGTCGAAGGGCAACCGCCAGCTGTTGCTTAGCAACACCGGCACGCAGCCCGCCGCCAGCGACTCCAGGAAGCGGTACGAGCCCAGACGTCTCCCGCGAGCCACCAGGCAGAAAGTAGAATTTGCTAACAGCTGCTCATAATCAAATCTGAAATATTCATTGTTTTATAAATTTTTCAGATCTTTCATAGATAATACCTAATATCAGTTAAGATGATGTGCTAAAATAGGTTAGCTTACTTATCATATTCTCGGTTATCTTCATCACAACGTTCATCTCTTAAATGTTTCCATGATTTACCATGTCGGCATGTTGTAACCAAAACCATGTTATTACCATCATGTAGATGCCACAAGGAATTTCTGGTTTCACTGCCTATCCCATGTACATAACGTTTACCCTTAAATGCCAGTAAATGCCGTCTTGGTGCAGGGAAGGGATTAGCTGTGGCAGCAGCAGGAGCTCCACCATGTTCAGGGTGTTCCTTGTGGAATAATGGAAGGGAAATATCAAATCCTTCACGAAAAATTGATTCAGATGCACTAGCGCGTGCCAGTATAGCTTCACCAGGCTCAAAACCTAAAGCACTTTCTGAATAATCAGGCCAAGTACCAGCATATAAATTAAAAATCAAATGGTTACGGCCGTTATTCCAATATGGAAGCCTAGACAGGCGTGCTGCTACATCTGGGGCATGTTCGGGTGACAGCGGGTCAGCATCCAGCGTGTCCACAGCAGGCAAGAAAAGACATGCTTCATTTGGATCCCTTGTGGCATATTGAGATTCTCTTATTACTGATAGCACTTTTCTATATGATGCACTAACAGGCCCATCAGTTGGGTAGACATAAATTTTAGGATCAGTTCCACACTTTGTGAAATCAAAACAGGTTTCCATGCGACAAGGCCTTGGAGCAGAATGTGGTCTTCTCTGTTCTCTTGGAGGCATTTCTGCCAATTCATCTAATGTAGCATATGAAGGCAGTTGATCCAAATAACTGCTCTGCGCTGCATCTGATTTTATATGTTGACTGCTGAAGTATAAATATATTAAAAATGCACAAGATATAATAAGTATCATATATCTCTTCTTTGCCTGCATTTTATCAATCATGAGGCTGCAGAGTTGAAATTAGTGTTTTAATATGTTATTGACAAGGCATACTGATAAGATCATCCTCAAATTTCCATGAGACCCTATTGTTGCCAGTTGTAATGCCTGTAAAAAAGAAAACATTTTTTGTAAGTTTTTGTATTTGTACAGTAGTGTGTAAATTAGTATACTTAATTTTTTTTCCACCAAAATTTAAAATAATATAACTCAATAAGTAAAATAACTAACCCACAACACATCATTAAATATTTTGCTTTGGGTACACTTTTGACACTGAATTACACATATGTACATACTCAGTGGTATAAACAAAAGAAATGAAGAAACTGATTAGCAAATTAAAGGGTTCCTTGTTTTCACTTAAACAGGAAATAAACAAGTGAATAAAAACATACATTGCAGACTAATGATATACTTTAGGAAGAATAGGAATATTTACATTTTTTAAGTTGTACAACAGATTTTGAGCGATTTATTACTTTAACTGTTAAGTAGGCTATATAAATATCATATTAAAAGTAAGATTTTTTTTGAACCTGTAAATGTGTTAGCGCTGACTTACAGTTTTATTGAATTGTCCAATAACGGTATCTTGCCCATGGTTAATTTTAAAGCATACACTTAGAGAACACTTCAAATAAACATTGCATTGGTAAATAGCCAGTTAAGAAGTTCGAAAATGAATTGAATAATATTTATTTATTTATTTTCCTTGATTCAGCTAACTCTAATTGAAATGAAATATGTCAAAATTGTCAAAGTACAAGGTCAGGAGAAAACGGAAGTGTAGAGAAGATCATACACCACTCCGTGCTGTTCGATAGATAACAGACGATCGTCCCGTACCGTGACCGTGGATTTTTTCACGTAAGTGAGATCGACAAAAAGTTAATTTTCTCTTTCTCGAGGTGCGGTGCCGTCGTTTGTTATTTTTAGTTACTACCACAAACTACTAAGAAGATACTACGTGGTTACTACTCTCACTTAAAGCCCTACCAGACTAAGGCTCCCCACAGACAGTCTTAAAAATTCATAATCTTAAAAAAAACTTGTATGCAATCTGACAGTTCAAACTGACACTGACAAGACACTGACAGATCTGAACTGTCAGATTGCATACAAGTTTTTTTTAAGATTATGAATTTTTAAGCGCTTTTTTTTTGTCTGTGGGGAGCCTAAGGCTCCCCCGACAGACAAAAAAAAAAAAAAAAAATGCAAATTGATAGTTCAAACTGTCAGTCAATCTGTCAAAAAATTTGCATAATCTTTTTTTTTAAGAATGAATTTTTAAGACTGTATGCAAATTCATAATCTTAAAAAAAACTTGTATGCAATCTGACAGTTCAATCTGTCAGTGTCTTGTCAGTGTCAGTTTGAACTGTCAATTTGCATACAATTTTTTTTTAAGATTATGAATTTTTAAGACTGTATGTGGGGAGCCTAAGACTCCGCGCACACGGGCGACAAAGTTGCTCGGCGACTTTCGTATTTGTATGAAAAGTTGCGTCGCCTCGTGTGCGCACCTTCATACTAGCCCATAGACCGAGCGACGGAGACAAAACAGTTTTGTCACCCGTGTGCGCGAAGCCTAAGAGAACGCGCACACGGGCAACTTTTGGCAGCGACTTTTTTGTCGTTCACATCATCGGTATATGGGCTAGTTTGACAGTGCGCCCACGTTGCGACGCAACTTTTTGTCTGCGGGTTCGGCGACAAGCCTGCGACGCAACTGTTTCCTTCCCTATTGGTTTCAATGCAAGTGCGCACACGGCGACAAAATAGCCGCCGGTCGGTTGTCATTTTGACAGTTATCACTCAACCGCCGGGGCGAACGGATTTAGATGGTTTTATTTATATATTTACGTATATCGTCGCACGGGGTCCGGAAGCCGGTGCCTGCCACTTAACAGCTTGTTTTTCCCAGAGTCCGGCTCCCGGCGCCTGCCACATGACCGCGCCACTTCTCCCCTATGCAACTTGTAGCTCTGCGGGGCTCTGCCACCTGAGGGGTTATTCGAAAAAAATATAATTTTAAATGCCGATTGTTGAAGTCGACATTGATATCTTTCGTTTAATTGAAGAAGTAGAGGAAATACCGACTTTATATGACAAGAATTTAAAAGAATATTCCAACAATATTGAGAAAAACGATGCCGGGTTGTAAAATTCTAACCAGTTCATCAAAACACTCATTCTGAAGTACCAAAAATTTTTTTTTGGCTAGGCTCTCAATTTCATGAAAAAAGAAAAACCGGCCAAGAGCGTAGGCTCTCAATTTCATGAAAAAAGAAAAAGTTGCGTCCATAGTATCTTCTTAGTAGTCTGTGGTTGCGTCGCTGTCGTTCCCGTGTGCGCACCTTGGAAATTGTCGCAAGGAGTGACGACAGAGACAATAAAGTCGTCGAGCGACTTTGGCTTCCCACAGACAGTCTTAAAAATTCATAATCTTAAAAAAAACTTGTATGCAATCTGACAGTTCAAATCTGTCAGTGTCTTGTCAGTGTCAGTTTGAACTGTCAGATTGCATATCAGGTTTTTTTTAAGATTATGAATTTTTAAGACTGTCTGTGGGAAGCCTTTGACTCCGCGCACACGGGAGACAAAACTGTTTGTCTCCGTCGCTCGGTCTATGGGCTAGTATGAAGGTGCGCACACGAGGCGACGCAACTTTTCATACAAATACGAAAGTTGCCGAGCAACTTTGTCGCCCGTGTGCGCGGAGCCTTAAAAAAAATTTGTATGCAAATTGACAGTGTGTTGACAGTTCAAACTGACACTGACAGATCTGTCAGTGTCAGTTTGCAGACAATTTTTTTTTAAGATTATGAAAATTAAGACTCGTCTGTTGCCGGCCTTTGTCGCCCGTCTGCGCGGGCCCTAATTTTATAGTTTGATAATCGGTTATGCCCACTACGCCTATTTATTTTTCTTTTTTTTTTTTTTTAACACTACGCCTATGGCTCCCCACAGACAGTCTTAATGAAAATGAAAATGAAAATGAAATATTTATTTTTCAAGTAGGCATATGCAAATATGACAGTTCAAACTGACACTGACAAGAACCCTACGCCTCAGCCTCGAGAAGATTTCAGTCCCCCTCAGTTGGGAGGGGGTATCACTATGGGACCGGCAAGAAACTTATGAATTTTTTCAAGACATTACATCTTATAACTAACATGCATTAAATAACAAGATACAATTTAACATTTGCAAAAATTTTTTTAAGATTATGTATTTTTAAGACTGTCTGTGGGAAGCCTTAGGCTCCCCACAGACAGTCTTAAAAATTCATAATCTTAAAAAAAACTTGTATGCAATCTGACAGTTCAGACTGACACTGTCTTGTCACTGACAGTTTGAACTGTCAGATTGCATACAAGTTTTTTTTAAGATTATGAATTTTTAAGACTGTCTGTGGGGAGCCTTAGAGTGGTGCAAAGTTGCAAAATTTAGCCCGTAGCATTACTAAGGCGCCAGAGACAGAAAGCGATATCGACGGAGCCCCGCTTATTACAGAAACTGCACAGAATAGGAGCCTTCGGCCGTTTGAAGATACCCAACGAACCTAACCTATACCTATATAAAAGTCGTCATTTTGTATCCTAGACCGTTTGCGAGACACGCGTTAATTTTATTAAAGTGCTAGTGCCATTTACTAATCTTAGAACCCTAATATCTCAGTAAATATTAATGGAGAAGAAAAAGTTTATATAACAAAACATCCTTATTTAAACGTGTTCTATATGATTTATCAATATTAACATAGGTTATATTGGTAAAAAAATCATCGTAAATTTATTAAGTCTCTGGCGCCTTAGTAAATACTATGGGAAAATTCGCAACTTCGTACTGCTCTAACTCCTAAATAAGTAGGTTTTTCAAACAACTTCATTCTATAAAAGATGCTTATTTTAATGCAATCTTTCATGTTTTTAAATTACAAACACTCAAAAATAATAAACACGGGCGCGCCATCTGTCGCAGCTGTGGTGCTTTACTCAGGCCACACGCTACAACCATACCGAGCGCATCGATCAGCCGCTTAGTTCCTACGCGCGCCAATAGATGGCGCTTTCGCTATATTGGGAAACGGGACAATGACGTCATCTTTTTCGTGCATGCTGCCCGTAGTAACGAGTTATTAGACGTTATCACGTCAAAAGATTTGTATGCAAACTGACACTGACAAATCTGTCAGTGTCAGTTTACATACAAATCTTTTCTAGATTATGAATTTTTAAGACTGTCTGTGGTGTGCCTATTTCTTTTCTGACAAATCGGTAGATATGATCACTCCGTACGGACTGGCCCTAACTTCCAAGCACTGGCAGAGGCAACACTGAATGACGTGACACAGGAAAAAAGAAAAAGACGCCGGGTCGGTGATGGCGACTTTTCCGCAGAGTTAACCAATTTAACCATTGAATTTTGTGTTACAAACCGGCGGTGGAAAGTCCAACTTTGCTGATTTGGGACAAGTTTAAAAGTTCTTTAAAAATGTATGTATTTTGAAACATTTGTCTTAAGTTCTTGCTAATCGTACTCGTAAGACTATCTTCTTGACGCCATTTTATAACCATATCTCTTCATAAAGAATGATAAATGCTTAAAATGCTTTTATCGTGTTATTATCATCATTCATCAATATTAAAGTATTCTTCCTAAATTTTGTAATTACCTACGGAACATCAAAAAGTATGTTGTCTGTTATCGTACGTATTGACTATTGTAGTCTAGAAAACGTGTCACCGTCTCATGGCCGCTGTACACATATGGCCAACGGTTCCACCAGCCCTTTGTGATGGCCCCTGTACACACATGGCCAACGGTTCCACCAAACCCCTTGGCCAAGTGTGTAGAGGGCTACTTGGCCGTAAGTTGGCAGTTGGCGCTTGCGCTTGCCGGCCAACCGATTGGTGTCGGTTTTTTGTCCACACATCATGGCCGCTGTACACATATGGCCAACGGTTCCACCAGCCCTTTGTGAAACCCCTTGGCCAAGATAAGAGCCGCTGTTTACACATTGGCGAACCAATCACTTGGCATTGGCTCTTCATGAAAGATGGACGTGGAATAGAAAAGTCTAGGAAATTCTAGCTCATAGACGTTGTCAGAAAAATTTGATTAAAAAATAATAACCCCATAGTAAAATTAAATTATTTGAAATATTAACAATTTTTTGAATATTCTGATAAGAACATTTATCTTTTTTAGGAAATACATTAAACATTTGCAAGGTTATTTTATTTCCTAAAATCTACACAATTATTGGCATAGATAAACTTATTATTTTCGTAAATATTTCACTACTGTCCTCTCTGACGGCTGACGACCAACTGAATGAAGCGCCAACGTGTAAACGCAGTTGGCCATTGGCGCCAAGATCCTTTGATGTGTGGACAAAAAACCGACACCAATCGGTTGGCCGGCAAGCGCAAGCGCCAACTGCCAACTTACGGCCAAGTAGCCCTCTACACGCTTGGCCAAGGGGGTTGGTGAAACTGTTGGCCATATGTGTACAGGGGCCATCATAATGATATACTTTATGTAGTTATTTATTGATGGGCAGATGTCATCTCGAGGTCGCGGATACGGAGGATACAGTGGGCGGGGCAGCTACAGCGGTCGAGCAAGCAGTGGATACCGTGGGTCATACCGCGGAAGCGGAGGCCGTGGCTCGTACGAGAGTCGCGGCGGACGTGGCGGCAGCTACTCCTCCTATAACAATGAGTCTCGATACAGCAGCAGCGGTGGCAATAGATACGCCACCAGCAGGGATAGGATTGAAGATTCCTACAAAAAGTCGTATAGATCCGTAAGTTACTTATTGATACAGTTGTCTAGGTCATTTCTAATCATTTTATTTCGAACCAGAATTCTTAGGGAAGAGAAATATTTTTGTATTAAATATCATGACAAATATATTGCTGCTATGAATTTATGGTAAATAATTCAAATACCATACAGAAGAGTGTTCCTACTTAAGTGCAAGTTTGTTAACACATTTAAATTTTCATTATAGGAAAAACTAAGTTAATGGCTATTTTATGGAGTAATAAAGTTTCATAAAATGTACATCAGTTTTTTACGGTACAGGGTGTCCACTTTCTGGAAAGTCAGGGAAGCTCATAGTGGTCATGGAAAGTCAGGGAAATGATTTGGAGGTCAGGGAAAAAATTGGCACCAAGAAAAAAAATCAAAAAGTATTTAAAAAATAATATTATTATTATTTCCTTTATTTATTTTTCTTCTTAGGTTAAGCTTTTTATAATATGAATATAAAAGTAAAATACAAAAACACATACAAAACAATATAAAAAATATATAAACACATATATATATTATTATTCAATTATAGGCGAGCAGCTATTCAGCTGATGAGCCTATGTCACACAGTGTCTCATGATTTATAGTTAGCGAAGTCATGTCACTATCTTATTATTTAAAAGCCACTTGTCTAGTCTGTTTTTAAACACATTCACTGAGGGAGCAGTAACAACACTATCCGGTAAACTGTTCCAAGCCGCTACAACACAATTGGATAGGGAATGATATGCAGCTTTAGTAGTAGTAGGAGTGCGAATCAGTTTTAGGCTGTGACCTCGGGTCTCGCGGCTGGTACTTCTCATAGCGACTACTTCGTGAATGTCTGGGAGGTTGTAACAGTGGGTAACAATCTTGAAACATTCGATAAGGTCTCCTCTCGCTCTCCTGTCCTTAAGCGTGGGCAGCTTCAGTATACTTAGCCTTTCCTCGTAAGGTAGGCGTCTCAGCTGGAAAAGCATCTTGGTGGCTCTTCGCTGCACACTCTCTAAAAGGTCAATGTCTTTGACAAAGTATGGATTCCATACTTGGAATGCATATTCAAGCAAGGGTTGTACATATGTTTTGTATATTTTCCTAAAAACGTCCACAGATATGCATTGAAACAACCTTTTTATAACATACAAGAACAAGTTTGCCTTTTTACTACATTGTTTATGTGCTCACCCCATTTTAAGTCGCTGGTAACTCTCACGCCAAGATCCTTTTGAGATGCCACTGCAGCAATTAATATGATAAATAATATATCGGGGCAAAATCTAGTAATAATATATATTAAATAATAATCTTGGGTTGGCCACATCTATGAAAACAAAGATGGATTCCCAGTAGTGATTTTAAGGCAACTTAGAATTGTCTCTTTAGACTTTTTATGACAAATATAGTACCTGGCCTCCATCCCAGTGATTGCTAATGCGGCGGTGGCCCAAAATCGTAAATGCGGAATTATTTCGATTTTTTTACATTGCGTGCTCCACCCACATATTCACAACATTCATAAGGTAGGTGATTTTGCTAAGGCGACATGAAAACGACAAAGACAAAGTTACGTCGCTGTCCAAATTCTAAGTACTTATCCGATCCCACAATCCAAAGCGGAGTTCCTCATAAAGCCAATGGCCCAAAACGTCACATAAGGTTTGCGCGTTGACACAATTAAAAATGTCGCACGCGCCGCTCCGCCGCCCGCGCGCCCCCCGCGCGTGCGGCCGCCTCCCCCCTCACGTCGAGCTCTCGTCAGCGGGCATATGCTGATGTAGCCGCCCTAGCCGGTCAACGCAACGCCGCGGCGAACCGGGTCAGCGCACCTGCAAAGGTGTGTGAAGAACGGGCTCCAATCAAGGAGAAGTCCTCCCGTGCCGATGTGGATAAGGAGGGGTTCACACTGGTGCAAAGGAAGAGCAAGGCGCGTAGGGCGCCTCGTAAGACTCTGTGTGGTACCGCGGAGCCGATTACTTCTGGTCTGCGAGTTGCTACACCGAGTAAAGCGCTCTACGTGTCGCGCTTGCATTACTCCGCCGGGGCTGATGAGGTGGTGGAGTACGTTCGCCGGAAGACTGGCTACACGCTGAGGGTGCAACAGCTGCAGTCGCGCCATTACGTGCACTTCACTTCATTTGTTGTGCGCGTGCCGTGCACGCTGCAGGACACCATCGCGAGCGCAGACTTCTGGCCGAAGGGTGTGGTATTTCGGCGGTTCCGGGGCAACCTGCCGAATCCTACGCCGAGTCAGACGACGCAACGGAGCCACGCTGTTACGTCGTCGCCCAAATCTAATGTTTAATTTGTTTATATTTTGTATGTCTTTTGTATTATTTTTTTTGTAAGTCTTGTTTTGTATTTTGTAGTTTCACAGTGCCTTGGTGTAAACTGTAATGCTGTGTTACTTTTTGATTAAATAAATAAATAAATAAATAATAAATAATAAGGCGCAATTTTGTATTAGTCAAAGGAGCATAGGAGGATAATAAGCTCGACAATGGGCATCCCTTTTTGGGTTTTTTCTTTAAGACATAAAAAACAGTTTTTTGGCAACCCTTAGCAAAAGTGGTAAAAATGTCACCATAGAATGAAAATTTGATCAGGGAAATTATCTTAAATGGTCTGGAAAGTCAGGGAAAATTCAGGGATTTTTTTTGGGTTTAGTAGTGGACACCCTGCGGTAGTTTAGTAGAAACAAAACAAACACATCGCATATGTCCAGGAGTACCTTTACCTAGGCCACAGAATATATAATAGTACAAGTACAGAAGGCCCACTGCTTTGATGTTTCCGAAATGCCGCCTTTTTAAATACCTACAACATTCTTACAAAGAAACGAGCCGCACGTGCGCGGCGTCCGGTGATAGGGTTACCAATGGATCCAAACGAATTAATACTCACATTAAATGTTATATTATTATATTCAAGTCTTGAGTACTTTCTAGGTATATACGCTGTATTTATATATTTTTGTTCAAGGTTCCAACATCACAAGCCTTATTGAACTTTTCCGTGGGACTTAATCAGTAGTAGATCTGTATAAGAATGTCTTTTGGTATTTATTTTATTCAATATCTTATACTTTTAAACGAGCAATTCTTGTATATTTATTTATTTATAAATTTATTTATTTATATATACCGACGATCTCGGAAACCGCTCTAACAATTTTGCTGAAATTTGTTATGTGGGGGTTTTCGGGGGTGAAAAATCGATCTAGCGTAGCCTTAGATCCTGGAAAACGCGAATTTTCGAGTTTTCATGAGTTTTTCTTTCGCGTTAGTAAACGTAAAATATGGTCGTTAATTTCGCCGCGCGCGCATCGATTCCGCTTAGCTCAGTCGTACGAGGTCGGTCTAATGTACGCAGATAGATCGTAGGTGTCAGGGTTTCGAATCCCGGCCAGAAATTAAGTTTTTGTTTTTTGTCTTTTTTTTGTTTTTGTATTTATAAGAGTTTTTTTTTATCTAAAGACGTGATATATTAAAATAGAACCGAGCGAAGCTCGGTCGCCCAGATATTGTCTATTTAACTAAGTATTATTAGCCATTCCACCCGCGGACATCGCTTAAAAAACCTCGCGACGTAAAGTAACAATAGAAAGTGCGAACGTGCATTCCGTGAGAATGTGCGCCACCCCTGAGTAGGCCGCGAACTCGCGGCCGCCAGGATATACTTGTAGCGCGGCGATAGGATCGCGGAGTGAGCCGCCCCTGCCTAGGCCAAATAGCCTCTTTCCAGGCGCGACAAGACAAAGAGGTCCAAAGACGCACTGAAAAAGGCCTGGAAGAGTTATTGGTCAATGAAACACCTAATGAAGGGAGACCTACCTATGTCACTCAAACGTAGGCTCATGGACATGTGCGTACTTCCAGTTCTCACCTACGGTGCTCAGACCTGGTCTTTGACGAAAGCTCAGAAGTTCAAACTCGGGGTTTGCCAGAGAGCTATGGAGCGCAGCATATTAGGTGTAAAATTAAGGGATCGGATCCGGAACATCACGCTGCGCTCTAAGACTCAAATAATGGACGTAGCTCGGAAAGCTGCTAAGTTGAAATGGGACTGGGCTGGTCATGTCTGCCGAATGCCGGACGATTTGTGGGCTAAGATAACCACGAAGTGGGAGCCCCACGAGTCAAACCGGGGATCCGGCGGACCACATCGGCGAAGGCGGGATAACCTCGACTCATTTTTGAGTGGTTGGTCAGACATAGCACTTAACAGAGATGAATGGAAAAAGAGGGGGGAGGCCTTTGCCCAGCAGTGGGACACAGCAGGCTCCTAATAATAATAATAAGCCCCCAGGGCAGCTTGTGGCGAGCTGAATGGGAAGTGGCGTCCCTTGGGTCCCATGCCCCCGAAGTCGATCAGATCCCTCCCCCTCCCGCTTGCCTTCATTGGCCGGCCGGAGTGAACACTGAGCAGGGGTCGCAGGACTCTCACCTCTGGCTTGCCTTAACCGGCCGTCCAGAGTGGGGTGCCAGAGCTATATGCTTGCAGGGTGGAAGTGAAATATGCATAAGACGCGAGTTGGCACAGTGGCTGTTTCGTACAGACTGGGTAGAAAGCGGCGCACACCTCTCCACACCCTGAGCCGCTCAGGCTATGTTGTGCCCTTGTCGCTCCGTGCGAGCGCCGTTTTCGGGGACCCATATAGTGAGTTGGCGAGTCACCACCTGCCTATTTTGTCATGTTTTGTAACATATGAGTAAGGCAGGTGCCATAGAATAGCACCGACGAATTCACTAGCAACTCAACATAATAGCCCGGTTTCTTTTTGTACCTTTAGGTATCTTACAATAGTTCTACACTAACCGGGGCTTGTCCTTGGGTGCATTATATAGTGCGGACAGGGATAATCGCTGGTTTGTGTCATCCCAAAAGGGCCTCTGCGCTGTTGGCTTCGGCCCCACGTATGCCTTATCCGGGACCCCATGGTCCCGAGATCAAACATAATAAAATAATTCTCGAAAATGGTCGTGCCACGCTCTATTGGGATCGATCTATTATCACTGACAGGACTATTGTAGCCACCTGACATTGTGATAATAGATCGACTGCAGTTCTCGTTGACATCACCATCCCCCATGATGAGAATCTCGTGAAAGCCGAGAAGGACAAGTCCAGTAAGTACCTAGACTTGGCTCACGAGATAACCGCCATGTGGGATGTTGAATCAACGATCATTGTTCCGATAGTCGTTTCAGCGAACGGTCTCATAGCGAAGAGTCTCGACTCGACCAACATCTTAAGAGACTCTCGCTAGGTGGCTGGATCAAGGGCCAGATGCAGAAGGCGGTGATCTTGGACACAGCGCGGATAGTCCGACGGTTCCTCTCTCTGCAGCCCTAACCACCGGCAGCTTGGGCCCTGCCCCGCTGCTGGCGGCACCCTAGGCACAGTATAAGGATATATCAGTAGTTAATCTCCGGCAGCGGCGGCGCGGTCGTTACTACTGCGCAAGGTCACGCAGGGTTGTACCTGTGCTACTGTCCTACTCGTAGTAACTGTGTATGGCGCTATGCTAGTACCAACGCTCTTTCTACCTTTTTATCTAATAAAGATTCAAGTACGTATTTGTTTCTTAAATACTGACGAAATCATATTTACATAAAATGTTTGAATAGATGTTTGCACAATATTTAAGTAGGTACCAAACTTTCGAGCTAGATAGATCGCAGCATCTACCTAAATGTCGTTACAGATAAATCCTTATTGATTTTAATGTGTCATTCTAGCTTTAAATCTCACTTTTACGCCATTTACGTAAGCAATAATGTACCTAACACTGCAAAAATATAACAACCACTTACTTTTCTGGGTGTCTAGGAATTCTAAGAATGACATTTCCGCATTTTGAGAACTTTCCATACACCCATAAACACTACAGTAACGAAAATATGTCTTCGGTGCTGACGTCATTTTCTCCCGAACTCAACACGTCAACACAGCGCGCAAACGCGGCCCCGACTGTTCAGCCCAATAATCACCAGTTTCGCATGTTTTCGCCGCATGCGAGGGGTGGGAGGGGGACACACCGCGCGGCGTGAAGTTTGTAAGAAGAGTTATTACTGGTTTTATACTGTGCCCTAGGTTAGGTTTTTTATAATGTGTTTATATATTTTGTATTGTTTTGTATGTGGTTTTGTATTTTACTTTTATAATCATATTATAAAACCTAGCCTAAGAATTAAAATGAATAAAGAGGAATAATAATAATAAAACAAAGTTCAGTTTTTTAAACAACTAAGAATGTTAAGTATACCAATAAATATCTTATAAAATAAAAGTAAATATTGGATTGTCTATTTTTGCCAAATTGTGTGAATCAAAAGACAACAGTTCTAGTTCTGTAAACAAGGTCCTGCACTGCCTGTTGCTGCACTTGTAGAAATTGAATCACCCACCCAATTAAGTGGTTGTAACTTCTATAGTTGATCACTAATCCCTCCATATGTTAATATTTCTTCCCTGTATCATTCAGTATCCTAACTTTGAAATACTATTTACAGGAGTCATCTGGATATTCCAATCGTGATTATGGTGGCCGATCTGGATCACCTGAACGTAAAAGGATAAGAATGGAGGTTTGTATACTGATAAATATTGAATTCTAAAGGTAGCAGTCTTATATTGATGACTGATAAAAAAAATATGAATGAGGAGCAGACCAAACGTAAACCATGGATGTCAAACTATAATGGAGAATTTGATAAGATATTCAGGCAATAAAGAATACAATGAAATTGAGTATCTGATGCATTATAGTATGATGTTAACATATTGACTATCACTAAGCCATGAATGAAGTCAGAAAATGATTATGATGTTGGCTTGCTTTTTGCCTAGTACTTTACTCTTGATGGTTTTTACTTGGAAATAGTCTAATGATTGCATACAATTACAGAATATGCAGATGAGAATGTCAAAAATTACTGAAGGAGATAGTGTTGACTAAATATTTACCCAATTGTAAGAGAATGAACCGATGAGAATGTTACACATGTTATAGGAAATTGATATCTTCAACACAATCCAATTAAACAATACAATATTTCAGCACATTTGAGAATGATGTGGTCAGTTTGAGCTTATCCAACAAATGATGCAGGAAATCTATTTATTTCAACAATTGAACCATTTTGTCACATCTTCCAAAATCTGCCCGTCATGCTGTCAAGCATCTATCTACCCATGATTTGAAGGGATGGAAAAATATACTGCGTATCCCATTTCGCCATATAGAGCAATACAAATCCAATGACACAGATATTCAAGGTGCAAGCTAGCCCGTCGAGCGCTGACAGTCGACACCATGAGCCGCCAAACACTCCACGGGCTAGTGGCAGCGCACAGGGTAACCCATTTAATTCTCTATTTGCAGAAATTTACTGTAGAGAAAACAAAACAAGAGACGCTTTATGCAAAAGATAAAAACGTGTATCTCATTCGTGTGCCTTAATTTAATACCATTTGGTTTTGTAAGACGTGTGGCGAAAAATAGAGAGAATTGTGTACAGGGGTCCGGCGATAGACGTAGCCACGAAGGCGGCGGACACTATGGCGGGTCTTACAGCGGTAGACAAGAGATGTACAGCGAGCGGCGCACGTTCAGTGGCGAGGACAGGAGGCGCTCGCCCAGCCGAGAGTACCGCAAGGCGAGCGCGATGGGCCCGCCGCGCGAGCCCTTGCGCTCGGCGCCGCGCATGCGCGCCACGCGCCGCTCCTTCCGCGGCCGCACGCTGCGCTCGCGCGCCGTCTACCGCGGCGCCCCGCGCTCGCGCCCCTCCTTTAGGCGATTCGAAACCAGACCGCTGGGTTACACCCGCGCGTTCAGATCTATCAAGGGCCGAAGGTAATATCATCCCCCGACTATGCTTTCGTTATTTTTGGTTTACTGAACTATCTTTATATTATTTGTTGGAATGAAAAACTGACTGAACCACGCCTCGATGGATGTGAGGGCTGTGAATTAATGGATACGATGTGTTGGAGAAAACCTTCCACAGATTGGGAACGGACACGGTATCTATGAGGCCCATCTATGCCTAGGTTTGCAGGATTAAGAACTTAGATATATTGAGAGGATTATAAGTTGCAGAAAAAGGTGTCAAGGTAACTCTAAAAGACTGGTATAGAAATAAAATGCAAAGTTTAGTACTTGTATACACTTGATATAATACATATAATCCATAAAGTAATACATATAATTATTACATCGAATTACACTTTAACAGTTCTGTGAAGTCTAAGGAAGATGAAGCCTCTTCAACTGAAGAAGACTGGGATGCCGATGATAAGGACGAAGCCATCGAGGAGAAAAAGGAATCCAAGATCAAGTCACCCAAGGTCGGTACCATTACTCTTATCGGACGGCTCTTGCGTAACTTATTCAATTAACTCTTAGGTTAACCATTGAAATCCATTAGTCGGCAACATGTTTACATGAAATATATGATATGTTAAATGATACCAGCCGGAAGACGAGGTGGACGGGTCGGACGGGGAAGCCGGGGAGGCGGGCGAGGACGGCGACACGGACAAGGAGCCCGAGCTGCCCGAGGCGGAGCCGCGCAAGCGCCCCTACGTGCACCTGCTCTGCGTGCACTGCAAGGACAAATCTGCCACTTTCGGTGTAAGTCTACAACATATTCTTAAACTTTTCGCCGAAGACACTGATGAGCGCAGCCACAGCCCAAAATCGACCTTCATGCATTCCGACATGGTTCGGTTAAAATGTTGATCGGTTAGTAAAGGGTTAAAAGTCGGACCGGCTCAAATTTTCAATTTTATGATTTGAGTGTCTTTAACAAATCATTTTAAATTTCTAACAACGAATCCTTGTCAATGTAACAATAAGTAGGTCCATTTTAGTAGTAAATTAAAGCCCATTTTTTTTACATTGTACAGACTGCTTCGACCATTTGATGAAGTAAGTTTATACAGAGCGCACTCGTTGTTTAGGGGTACGCCAAGCACCTGATGTCGAGCAAGCACCGCGCGGCCATGAGCGCGGTGGCGCGGCGGCACAAGATGCAGCTGCTGCGCATGCGCGTGGCGCAGCGCGAGGCGCAGCGCCAGCTCGAGGCCACAGCCGGCGCGGACCTGGCGGCGCACACCACGTTCTGCCTCGTGTGCCGCCTCAACCACCGCACCACGCGCCTGGCGCACAACCAGAGCGACACGCACCGCGCCATGAAGCGCTTCCTCATGCCCTTCTGCCGCGTGTGCCGCATCTCCTTCCGCTCGCCCATGATCTACGAGCACCACATCTGCTCCCTAGACCATCTCAAGGTGACGCTTCTATATCCCTGTCGATTTTCATCTTACTTCTTTGCCTGGTAGCGTCCGAGTAAAGTGTCCGACATAATCCCAAACAATACAATAGTTACACCTGACCCTCTCCTGTGTAACCTTCGATTAATAGAAAACATATTTGATACAGAAAAAGGCGAACCGAACTACTCGCCGAGCCAGCCCAAAGGAGGCCCAGGAGGGCAGTGGCGATGAAGGCATGGATGTCGATTTGGATAACTTTATGACTCTCGACTCTGTTGGTGATGTTGATGGTTAGTAAAAAAATACTGATATTAAAAAAAAATATATATATATATATATATATAATTTTCTGTTTTTAACTGTGTTTTACCATCCTCAGAGGTGGAAGATGAAGACTCTGGAGCTGAGAAGAAAGAAAATGAGGCTCCCAAGAAGCCCAAGGTGGAAATCAACATTGGCAGTGACCACATCAAAAAGTTGGAGGTGAGTCTAAAATAACATTTCATATCCATCTTATTTCATTCTTCTACAATTTTATGAGTACCAAATTTATTTTATATCTATATTGTAATTATGGTGCTCCCACACCACTGTCTGTTATACATGTTATATATTGTCCCAGAGCTGTAAGAACCTCTTTTTGACATATATGATAGCGTCCACTAAACGTAAACTCGCGCAACCTCATGAAATTTTAAATAAAATCCTGTAATAATATTTAAAAAAATCAAGTACTTAAAAACAATATTCCACTTACTTTAATTAATCTAACACATGTTACATTTTTGCGGATCTTCGTTATATTCGTATTTTACGATATTAATTTATCACGCAGGATTTACTTATTATGTCATTTATCATTCATTTTTATTTTTAAACTACTGCTGTTGCAGAGTCTGTCATTTCAGTAAGTTGATAGAAATCGTATATTTGTTTAAGCGCCTCCTTGTACATAGGGCCTAATCGATTCAACCAATTCGAAATTAATCGTTAGATTTGGCAAACGATATGTCTTAGCCACATCGCAACAAACTTCAAAACAAATGTGTCAAAAATGTGAACTTACAAATCTGGGACCAAGCCTCCCTAATAACAAAGCTTGTGAAATGCATATACTCATCCTTGACTTCTTTATGAATTAGATAATGTATTGAAAAGGGATGGATATATGCTAGTTATTTCTCTTTATGGTAGGTGGTCAGTAGGTTCTTGTTTTGCTAGGGATGTTACTTTGTCGATTCGATTATCGATAAAATACACACTTATGTTTTCACCTTAAAAATAATATAAACTTGATACATATAAAAGTAACGAAAACATACAATATCTATTATAAATATTTCATTAGGATTATTATGGCTTTTTGACTATGAAAATCACATATTCATACTGTATTCTTGGCTAACCAATCTAACCATACCTACGGATTGCAAATAAATGGTTTATTTATGTACTTAATACCTACATAACCGTTCATTTTCTTCTCTTACTAAGGCCCATATCACATTATCATATATATTTCATCATAGATGTATATGTCTCCCTTCTTCTTTAACGCGAAGAAAAAGGACGGCATGTTGTCTGTGATCATGTGATTTTTATGATAGTGCAATATCGCCAATATCGGCCTAAACAGTATGTGTAAAAAATACGAGTATATGAGAAATCAATACATTCTTCTCTTCTCTTTACGCAAATACCTAAGTAAAATACTTTTATTTAGCATCTATCTCATGTGAAGTCCACCACTCAGAAAATCTACTTACCTCATTAATATCTTCTCTACCAAATGGAAAATAAAACAAACGTAGTATGTAGGTGACATAATTTATTATTTCAATAGTTTCAACTATTTTTAGTTTCTTTTAATCATCTATGAGAATATCTGGAAAAAAACCGGCCAAGAGCGTGTCGAGCCACGCTCAGTGTAGGGTTCCGTAGTTTTTCTCAAAAACTACTGAACCTATCAAGTTCAAAACATTTTCCTAGAAAGTCTTTGTAAAGTTCTACTTTTGTGATTTTTTTCATATTTTTTAAACATATGGTTCAAAAGTTAGAGGGGGGGGACGCACTTTTTTTTCCTTTAGGAGCGATTATTTCCGAAAATATTAATATTATCAAAAAACGATCTTAGTAAACCCCCATTCATTTTTAAATACCTATTCAACAATATATCACACGTTGGGGTTGGAATGAAAAAAAATAGCCAGCCCCAACTTTACATGTAGGGGGGGTACCCTAATAAAACATTTTTTTTTCCATTTTTTATTTTTGCACTTTGTTGGCGTGATTGATATTATATACATATTGGTACCAAATTTCAGCTTCCTAGTGCTTACGGTTACTGAGATTATCCGCGGACGGACGGACGGACGGACGGACAGACAGACATGGCGAAACTATAAGGGTTCCTAGTTGACTACTGAACCCTAAAAACTAAAAAATATTAATGGTTGAGTTCGCTAGACCTGCATTACCAGGTCCGTGATGCCTACCAATAAACATTCATGTCCTTTTTATTGGGGTCAGCGCCGGCCCGTGAACTCGATCAGGGTAGAGCGAGTTTGAGTTTCGGCGCCCCTTGGTAAGGTTTCACTACACGTAGGAAAATAAATCGCGAGCGTAGCGAGCGCGAAATTTTCATAGTAATGCCGTAATTTGAAGATTAACGTAATACAGAATCCATGGATTTCATCATACAGATACAGAGTACGAAAAGGACAAATGGTTGGACTTTCGTAGTCGCACCCTAGTATAGTTACGTGTGGCTGAACGTGGATATCATATTTAAATACATAAAATAACAAACAAAATGGAGCACTGTAGTGGCTAAGTCAGGAAAGCAGATTCGAGTTTTTTCCTAAGTAACTAAAAGGGAACATATTAATAGTAAGCGCGAGCGAAGCGAGCGCGATTTTTTTTACTCGATTTATTAAGACTCAACCCGCCAGCGGGGAATCCGCGAACTTTCCAGCTTTTATTTTCTGCAGAGCCGCGGTCTTTGACATATTTTGGGGTATTTTGACTTCACAGGGCGCCTATGTTCCCGACTATTCGGCCTTATATTTCGCCATCACTATTATTTTTATAATACCCTTGATAATACTAAGAGTTAATTAAGAGATTAACTGCGGACTCGATCGTCACCGTCGAGATGCCCATTTCGTTAGTTTGCCACTAAGTGATCTTAGTGTTTTGAAGTTCGCTCACCATCTGCTGTGACTCACAAAATTGCGCCTCTCTGAAACGTTTTGCGCCTTTGGCTTTACGAGGAACTCCGCTTTGGACTATCGGGTAGACTCATATTTTTGCATTTGGATAGCGACGTAACTTTGTCGTTCGCCGCACAACAATGTGGTTCGTCAAGGGCTAGAATCCTCCTTTTACGGCGCCCTAGTAACAGCGCCCTTATGAATGTTGGTATATGTTGGCAATGTGGTGCAACTTTCCACTTAATCTGAATTACGAATCTAGATTTTCAATAGTGGATTCATTCCCGACTCCTCTCGCCATTTTGTGATGTGTGCGCGCCCACGCAACGTATATTTTTTTTGTATGAATTTTTCCATTCTCGATTTTGGCGCCCCCTTACCATGTGGCGCCTAGAGCGGCCGCTCCACTCGCTCTACCCTTAATCCGGCCCTGATGAATGAATGTCGATAGGGTTATTATCCCTGACGTCGATAAAAATTACACAATTTATACCCTATTCAACCTTACTTGTCCAATATAGTAAACAAACGAAACGTCAAATATGGCCAAAGACAATTACTAGTGATCGGAAGTGTCGATAAAATGATGTATTAACGATTTTCAATTTTACGTCACACAATATCTATGTTAAAACCAAAATTTAATTCGTTTTCGTCACATTGCAAATGTCAAAAATCAATCCTGTGAAAAAGGCTAGTTCAGTATTTATTTTATAGTACTTACCTAGCATTAATATTAATACAACAACAAATATCAAAATATAGGTACTGATAGTTAAATATTTATTGTAAAGGAAGGGTAGGAAATAAAACGTTTTAACACACTTTTATTGGTCGACCTGTATGTAACTATGTAATGGAGTGAAGGTAACTAATTCAATCATCTTCCAAGGATCGTAGGGTAATTGAAAATGGCAGCTGAATGTAGTTCTGATGACAATACAATAATATGGTACTATCGAACTAATCTGATGATGGAGCCGGAAGATATGAACTGGAACTTCATATTGGAACATCTTATCATAGTTGTTGAATTTCTTAGAGAAGTCTTGAAATGAACTTGATCAGGATTAGGTTTTTAGTTTAATTGCGCGTTTTTTTTAAAGTATAATTTATTGTCTAGACATCGCTCGGTTCAGCAGGAGCTCAGGGTGTTAGGGATGGGGTGGGAGGAGGTTGCCCAGACTGCCCAAGACTGGAGTAAATGGAGAAATATGATTCGAGCCCTACACCCCACAGAGGGTAACAGAATGTAAAGAAAAGAAGAATTTATTTTTAAATATAAATGTTTATTCATCGCTATCACTAGTTGTCTCGCTTTCGCTTTCTTCAGAAACATGGATAACAAAGCTCGGGGTTGGTACTACCAATGCTTCGTCAAGTATTCCGTCGAGCTTCATCATTTTATCCTCTTCTTTTATTATATTTTACTGTTCTGAACTTAAATGCATGATGTTCTTATAAAAAATACCAAAGTCACTATAAGTGTGCCGTTCAGATTTGAGGAGTTCCGTTCTGACCATCATCAGCAGTTCCACTGCACCAAATGTCACTATTCTGGACGTAAGTGCATGCTGTTCTTATAAAAATACCTAAGTCACTATAATCGTGTCGTTCAGATTTGAGGAGTTCCGTTCTGACCATCATCAGCAGTCTGCTGCACAAAATGTCACTGAGTACGTAAATACATGCTGTTCCTTAAAAAACACAAAAATTACCATATGTATGCCTTTCAGATTTGAGGAGTTCCCTCGATTTCTCCAGGATTCCATCATCAGAACTGGGTCCTGAGAAAAATGGGACCAATCTGTATGCATATACATTCAATCAAAATCGAGATATCGTGGACCAGAAAAAAAAAACATACAGACGAATTGAGAACCGTCCTTCCTTGAGAGATTTGAGGCGGCGGTTAATAAAATACAGACGAATAGAGAACCACCTTCTTTTGAGAGATTTGAGGCGGCGGTTAAAAAATTGACACGAAACTGAATACAGAACCTCCTCCTTCTACGCAAAGAAGTCGGTTAAAAAATCTGATAAATTATTGTAGTTAATATCAACGCATTTTTTCCAAGCTATACAAACTCAAACGTTCATAACGATAAGTTGTCATCCCAACATTACGACTCATTGACAATCTAGACTTCATAATGTCAGGAGTTTTTGATGTCATTCGTTCGTAATTACAATTATTGATGAAAATCGTTTTAGAAATGCTATTTTTCAGTGGTTTTTTGATTGATTTCAATACTTTGTGAGTAGAGATTTGAGGCGGCGGTTAATAAAATACAGACGAATAGAGAACCACCTTCTTTTGAGAGATTTGAGGCGGCGGTTAAAAAATTGACACGAAACTGAATACAGAACCTCCTCCTTCTACGCAAAGAAGTCGGTTAAAAATCTGATAAATTATTGTAGTTAATATCAACGCATTTTTTCCAAGCTATACAAACTCAAACGTTCATAACGATAAGTTGTCATCCCAACATTACGACTCATAGACAATCTAGACTTCATAATGTCAGGAGTTTTTGATGCCATTCGTTCGTAATTACAATTATTGATGAAAATCGTTTTAGAAATGCTATTTTTCAGTGGTTTTTTGATTGATTTCAATACTTTGTGAGTAGAGATTTGAGGCGGCGGTTAATAAAATACAGACGAATAGAGAACCACCTTCTTTTGAGAGATTTGAGGCGGCGGTTAAAAAATTGACACGAAACTGAATACAGAACCTCCTCCTTCTACGCAAAGAAGTCGGTTAAAAATCTGATAAATTATTGTAGTTAAGACGCTACGATACCCCTCATTTCTCCATACAAACGCTCTCGCCTGTTTCCTCTCTGGTTTTTGAAGCTAGATCAATGGTTTTTTCAACACAGACTTTTATTATCAATATCTGTGTCGGACCGTTTTGCTTTTTTTGATATTTTTGTTTTAAAAGGAATTAGAACCTCTCAAAGTTGGCCAAAACGGCTTAATTGAATTTGCCAGAAAGAAAGGCGTGGTATTCAAAACTGAGATCAATTATCCAAAAAAACGAAACGGTCCGACACAGATAATTTCCTTGTCATTCTGATTTCCAAATTTCGTAACGATTGGTTAAGTTTTGGAGGAGGAAACAGTCGAGAGCGGAACCTCGATTTTTGCCGTTTTTACGCGGGATTTCGCGCCTGAGCTGCAGTTGTCCCTATCGCACCAAATTTAGGGGCGGGGCTAAGTTTTTATATACGGACACTGAAATAAAGTGATGGGAAATACTCGACATCTAATGTCGATAATCGAATACGATTTTGTAAAGAAAATATCTCCTAGATACATACTATCAATTGTGTCGCTTAGTTTCAAACCTGGGTACTTAAATCCATTCTGCTTTAAGATTGAATATATAAAAAATATATATTAACCTTGTAGCAGAATGGATTTATCCAGGTTTGAAGTTAAGCGACACAATTACGCTTAATTCGGTATGTAAGAAATATCTTATTTTTTGTTAAGTTACTGATGGGCCTTATTTCATACATGCAGCAATTTGGGAAAAGTGCACCTACTTAATGCACAATTGCACATGGACCCTATTTTTTGGCCCATTTACACTTATCTAATTATAAAATGTACATAGCATTTCGAGACTTAACCGGGCCTTATTTGTATGTAGATTACAGATGCCCTTAGTTGGTAGATGAAATGAGTGTTATATACGTTTTAATTCTATGGTAACAGAAATGCTGATATGTAAGTATAAATAAGTTTTAAATAATAAAAATATCAAAAGTATATACGTTTAAGTACCGATACCTAGGTTTAAATTTAGCTGGCAAATTAGTTAAGCATTTTTATGTTTGGGTTTGTTCTGAGCTAAGCCTTGTATTTCTACTGCTAGATAGGTAATATGTATACATACAACCCTAGACAATTAGAAATATAAGTGCATATGTATAAAGGCTTTCCATCTGAAAAAGGTCCTTATGATTCATATGCAATAAGATTTTGTTTGGCAGATTTTTTGTTAGAATTCTGCTAAAAAGTTCTAATTACCTACGCTCTTGGAACATAGTCTGGTGTCTGGTAAAGTATAATAGATACCAAATTGCCCTAGGTAAAAATAATGAATAAGATTCACATAAACTTTTGGTAGGTACTGTCAACCAATTATGTAGAATCCTAGGCCACCCAGAACCCTGTCGTATTGACACCGTGCTTTATTTGCTATAAAAGTCAGTTTGATTTTTACTGTGAAAGGGGTCTACAGTGGCCTAGGACCTAGGATTCAGATTGGTTGATTGTACGTACATAATCCAAATCTCTTTGACATCGAAAAGGTTGTGGCTTTTTACATACCGAATAACTTTATTTCTTTTAAGATAAGGTGTACTCGGGTAATTCTGAACGTAATTTATTACTATGGAATCACGGGTGATTATCATTTGAATTTTGGAATTATCCGATTAACGGCATTACCCGAATACCTACACCTTAACGACATTATGTATAAGATAAGGAATTGTATTTACAATACTTAAAACATTACAAATTTGCATTTTTGTCAAATCAGTACACTTAGTATACTTCCTGGAGTCCTAAAACAATACGCATCAGAACTCCGAAACTAGAGAAATATAAAAGAGCACTGGTGCGCGAGTTGGTACTTGCGCCGCCGCGCGGACGCGTCTGTGTGCGTGCGCCGCGCGCACGCACACAGGGCCTCTCTGTGGGTGCCGCCCCCGTCAGCGCGACGGCGATAGAGACCTAAAAATCTCAAATTTGAATTCGTGCTTCGGTATCGTATCCTCTTAATATCAACGCATTTTTTCCAAGCTATACAAACTCAAACGTTCATAACGATAAGTTGTCATCCCAACATTACGACTCATAGACAATCTAGACTTCATAATGTCAGGAGTTTTTGATGCCATTCGTTCGTAATTACAATTATTGATGAAAATCGTTTTAGAAATGCTATTTTTCAGTGGTTTTTTGATTGATTTCAATACTTTGTGAGTTTATTTAAGTGTATAATAACATTTTAGTGATGGTTAATGTGTAATTCCAGAGAAAAGTGAGATAATGTTTTCTAGCAGTGTTTGTTTACTATATTGGACAAGTAAGCCTGAATAGGGTTTACATAACATATTATAGTTCCTCGGAATGCTGAAGTAGGATGACATGAATTACGAAACAACTTACGCTATTTATTTACTTTGTTTATTCGGTAAATATTCGGCAATGTAACCGAAGAGTTGCCGAATATCGAATATTTAGCGATCTCTAATTGTAACTATTGTTGTTGTGCAGGTGTGGTGGTGCGAGCTGTGCCGCGTGTACCTGCCGCGCGCGGAGCCGGGCGGCGCCGAGGAGGCGGAGACGCTGCGGCGCCACTGCCGCCTGCGCAACCATCTCGGCCGCTACGTGCAGCACCGCGACACGCGCACGCTGCGCAAGCACGCCGAGCGCATCCACCGCCAACTGCACCAGCAGCGAGGTACTGCACCGACGACTACCACTACCCCGCCGAATACACGAGGACGAGAAAGACTAAGGGCCAGTTGCACCAACCACATTTGACACACACATCATCACATGATTTGGTGCAACCGGCCCTTAGGTTCGGTTGCACCAAATCGTCTGTCACCGTTAAAGCGTTCGTTAAATTTTATTGTATGGGAAGTTCCATAGACATCCTGCGTGACGATGATGTGTTTGTCAAACATGGTTGATGCAACTGGCCCTAAAGGAGCAACATTACAGGGGCGCCAGATATGAAATCGAGTAGCTTGCTTGAAGGTTGATCATATTAAAAACCGGCCAAGAGCGTGTCGGGCCACGCTCAGTGTAGGGTTCCGTAGTTTTCTGTATTTTTCTCAAAAACTACTGAACCTATCAAGTTCAAAACAATTTTCCTAGAAAGTCTTTATAAAGTTCTACTTTTGTGATTTTTTTCATATTTTTTAACACATGGTTCAAAAGTTAGAGGGGGGGGGGGGACGCACTTTTTTTTGCTTTAGGAGCGAATATTTCCGAAAATATTAATATTATCAAAAAACAATCTTAGCAAACCCTTATTCATTTTTTAATACCTATCCAACAATATATCACACGTTGGGGTTGGAATGAAAAAAAATATCAGCCCCCACTTTACATGTAGGGGGGGTACCCTAATAAAACATTTTTTTTCCATTTTTTATTATTGCACTTTGTTGGCGTGATTGAGATACATATTGGTACCAAATTTCAGCTTTCTAGTGCTAACGGTTACTGAGATTATCCGCGGACGGACGGACGGACGGACAGACAGACATGGCGAAACTATAAGGGTTCCTAGTTGACTACGGAACCCTAAAAATGTATTATGATATTTATGATCTGAAAGATACTTAGCAGAATGGATTTACCAAAGTTTGCAATTAAGCGACACAATTAAGAGCGTGCGACTTTCGATCCGGAGGTCGCGGGTTCGAACCCGGCTCTTACCAATGAGTTTTTCTGAACTTATGTGCGTAATGCCATTTGACATTTGCAAGTCTTTTTTCGGTGAAGGAAAACATCTTGAGGAAACCGGACTAATTCCAATAGGCCTAGTTACCCTTCGCGTTGGAAGGTCGGATGGCAGTCGCTTTCGTAAAACTAGTGCCTACGCCAAATCATAGGATTAGTTGTCAAAGCGGACCCCAGGCTCCCATGAGCCGCGGCAAATGCCTGGATAACGTAAGGAGGGATGATGATTTATGGTTTCAAGTAACATTATCTATTTTATTTTTTAGCTGAGGAAAACAAAGACGCTAATGAAGAGGATGCTGCTGAGAAAGTCAAAGTCGAGAAAACTGAACCGGTTGAAGAAAAGAAAAAGATTGAAAATGGTGATTCTGCTAATGCTGCTTCAGGTACTATTTCTTAATAATATTAAGAAATAGTGTAATAATTAAAAGTCTTAATAAAGACAATGATTTAATTTCATGAAATGAGAACATGCTATAAGAGCTTTAGTGAATTTATTTACAAGTTTATAAATACGAGGGACGTTCAAAAAGTAATGAGAATGGATATGTTCCTGTATCTTGATTTAATTTTTCTTAACTTGTCCATGTAGCAGTACTCATTAAAGTGAAATTGCATAATTCAAATTTTTACTACTTTCATTTGTTTTTCTTTGATATGTAAATAATTGACACAAGGTGGGGGATGAAAATTTTCAAGTAAAATAAGAGCATGTTTTCATGAATATTTGACATGTCGTGAGTTCATTTCTGACATGAATATCAAAAATAATCATACTTTAAATTAAAGCTGGGTTTATCCTTTGTTAGTAACATCAATAAAAAAAGTTCGTATAGATACATTTTCAAACGGTATGGTATCCAAAAAAACTCTAGGTGCTGTTTTGGGTCATGTTCACGATTTTTACAGATTATCACGAAAATTGAGAATATAGATTGGAAATAAAATTACGTTAGTATTAAAGAAGAACATACAATCATTTTAATATTAAAAAAATGATTAGTTACAATAAGAACATTTTAAACAAACAAATAATAATGTTTTTGGCCTTCAAAATGACAGTCGACAGGGCCGAACCCTCAAATTGCCGAGGGTGCTGCTCAAGTTAGTGTATTTAAAGCTACAAGTGACATACCTAATATTGAAGGTAATATAAGGATCATTAATATTTTATACCCGACCTTTAAATAAAATTGTAAAATAATCGCTACTCTGAAGTATAATGAAGTGAAGTGCTTACTGACATGGTATTTAGACTATCGTTAAGATTTTAATTTTTAAAGGGGGCAAAAAAATAATAATTGAAAACATTAAATATGTAAATAAATCACAAAAGAGTTACTTTTAATTATAAAAATATAAGGATACTTACATTCTTATGTTTTAATACTCATTATCATTACTTATTGAACGCCCCTCGTAAATTCCAACTATAGTATAACATGCTTCAATGACCTTGGGGATACACAGTTGTTAAACATACATATTTGAAATTATTTTATGATAGTTGTTGTTTCATCTAATTGCTGTAAATTGTTATATTTCCGCTAACCTCTGCGTTTTTATAAAGGAGAAGACAAATTGTGGGCTGACGTGGACAAAGACATTGGAGACCTACTGCGCGAAGTCCGCCCCACCAACGAGGGCAGCGACGACGACGAAGATCTTGGGAGGTAGACTAGTGTTCCAATAATTATGTTTAAACTTTTCATCACTGCTCCCGCCAATAATATCGCACAATTGAAACAAATTGTCATAGACATAGGGGTAGAAGCAGTAAAATTTTACCTATTCATTCACAAAGTCATATATTTTTCGGCTGTGGAAAATATTGCAATCTTGATTCTTGACTGACTTTGTAATGTCTATGATAACTTTTTTGTTTGTGAATAAAATGCAGTTAAATGATTAAGATTAACTGGCCTTAGTTATAAGCTCTTTCGATAACCCTTTGTAATTTTCATATATCACTGTCAGTAATTATAATTCAGCATTTAAATTTTGATTTTAATTATTTTATGAACAGGTATGACAAATTCAGGAAGAGCGATAAGAAAGGCATAGCCGATGGAGAAGAAGCAGAGACCAATGACGTAGCAGAGAATCTTGAGAAACCTAATAATGAGGTTATGACCCCAGCCTAACCATTTCGATTGCACAAGTTATCATACATGAAATTTAAACGATTAGTTATAAGTGACGATATGACAAGCATTCCGAATTCCCTTGTCATTTACTGTTTAGCAGTGAAACTTAAAGGCACTGTATTACTATGTATTCAAGTTAGAAGTATTCTAACCGTAATGTTATTGCAGTCTGCTTTGATTAGATTAAGTAGTATTTTAGTTCTTAGTGTTGAATAAGGTAAAATATAGGCTTTATTATAGTAATAAAATTAGATTTTTTGTTTTCCCCTCACTAGCTCGGAAACGTGTTTTGTCCTTTAATACTAGCGAGTAAAAACGCATTTTATCCACTAGTGGGTAAAGTAATTTGACCTTGAATAAAGTCAAATTAACTGCTTTAAAATTGATAAAAGTAGGTGAATCTAGTAATAAAGATGATTTACCACCTGTGGAACTACTGGAAGCAGTGATAAACGCATTTTTCGCGTTGTAGTTTCCTCGCTATAGTGAGGGGAAAAGTTTTGTGTTACACTCGGGTGCAAATGTATTTTACTTCTCGTGTGTTAAAAAACTCGCAAGTTCAAGATTCTATTCTCGAACCACTCGCTTCGCTCGTGGTTCAACTATAGAATCCTTTCACTTGCTCGTTTTTCAATTCCACACTCGGCGTTAAAATACAACTTTGCCCCCTTGTATAACAAATAACTATTATTTACACAGATGTCTATAAATTTACCTTCAAGTATATACTGAAGAAATTGGTAACACAAATTATTAAAAAGTTAATTGCCTAGGTTTACCTACCTTTTTCGCAATGCTTTCAAAAACCTTCGTGACCCATAATGTAACTGGATTATTGTATTTGATTGTGAAATAAATGTATTTCTATGTCTTGCGCATTTTATTTTTAATGTAGTTTGTACAGAAGAAATGGTCGTCAGGTCAATATAGCAGGTATGCAAACTTGAAAACATGTAGTTTGTACAGAAGAAATGGTCGTCAGGTCAATATAGCAGGTATGCAAACTTGAAAACATGTAGTTTGTACAGAAGAAATGGTCGTCAGGTCAATATAGCAGGTATGCAAACTTGAAAACATGTAGTTTGTACAGAAGAAAATTGTCGTCAGGTCAATATAGCAGGTATGCAAACTTGAAAACTACACAAATACTAATTAATGAGTAAAAAGTAGGGTCTGCCAGCAGTGGCGAAAACCATAATAAGGGTCCTTCCGAACCAACACATATTACAAGTTGCAACCATAGAGTATATTGAATAGTATGGTATAGAGTTATCAGTCAAGATTTTCGAATGCAGCGCCATCTATTATTAAGTTACGACAACTTTTCATGTGACTTTCCAGCCTAAAGGTTCCTTTTAGAACATAAAGCATGTGGACCCTTTAAACATGGAACGCCACATTTTTATGGCGGGAATTTTAATTAGGTCATTCTTCAAACAGTTACATTAATACATTTTTGAACGCTAATCTTTTTGCCAAAAAAATGTAAATTTTCTCGAACCTTAATTAAGTCCGTTTTCACATTATCCGATCCGATATCGGATGTCGGAAGTATTTCAATGGAAAAAATCTAAGATGGCGCCTGTAATGTATGAGATATCGGTCCGACATCCGATATCGGATCGGATAATGTGAAAACGCACTAAGTCTCTGGCGCCTTAGTAAATACTATGGGAAAATTCGCAACTTCGTACTGCTCTAACTCCTAAATAAGTAGGTTTTTCAAACAACTTCATTCTATAAAAGATGCTTATTTTAATGCAATCTTTCATGTTTTTAAATTACAAACACTCAAAAATAATAAATGAAAATTTTTAACAAAAATTTTCTGTCCTAAAATCGGGCCCCTTATGCTTATACCCATCGATCTAAACTACCTAGATGCACCATCACGGCTTAAGCTAGGAACATACTACGCGGACGTCCGTCGTAAAACGACCGCGACCGCGACCTATCAGTGTGCACGGAACAAAACATCCAATCCAGAGAGCCAGATTTCGATCGGACGTCCGTGCGCTCAAGGCCACGTCCGCGTCCGTCGACCGATAGTTTGCACGGTTATGTGTATTTCCATTGTCCAGATTCCCGTCCGCGGTCGATTTACGACGGACGTCCGCGTAGTGTGTTCCTAGCTTTAGAATGTGTCCTCAGCAAATTGTGCTTGAAAATGTTCTAAGCACAATTGGGCGGTCAGTAGCGCTTCATCCGCCGTGTCGGCAACATGCCTAAGTGCTCCGTAAAAAAGTGCAAAAATAACACCTTATATACGTTAAAAAAGGATGACGTATCGTATTTCCGGTAAGTAATTGTTAATAATTTTATAATGTTATGCATTTGTGGCCAAAATTAAAATTTTGAAAAAACCCCCGACCGCGTCATAGTGGACCGATTTTCATGAAATATGGCTAAGAACACTCCCGACTAACTCAGCTTTCAGACAAAAAAACTAAATCTAAATCGGTTCATGCGTTCGGGAGCTACGGTGCCACAGACAGACACACACACAGACAGACAGACAGACAGACACGTCAAACTTATAACACCCCTTCGTTTTTGCGTCGGGGGTTAAAAATGGCTTTCTAACTTACTAAACTAACTTACTGGGACACTTCAACAGACATAGATTACTTACAAGCAAACAGTTCGGTTTCACAAGGGGCCGTTCCACGACCGATGCTGCTTCGGTACTCATTAAACATATATATAATTTTTGGGAAAATTCTTGTGATGCAATTGGCATATTTTGTGATCTTTCAAAAGCCTTTGATTGTGTGGATCATGGAACGCTCATTTTGAAATTAGAACACTATGGTTTGTCTATAAATGCCCTAAACTTTATGTCTTCTTACCTTAGCAATAGAACACAAACAGTAGTTGTTAACAAAACTCGCTCTAGCGGGACTGTAGTCCAATTAGGAGTGCCACAAGGCTCAATTTTAGGTCCATTCCTGTTTTTGGTTTATATAAATGATTTGCCATGTATAGTGAAAAACTTTTGTGAAATAGTACTTTTTGCTGATGATACATCACTGCTTTTTAATGTTGACCGAAAATCTACGGATTACAATGTAATTAATAGCACGTTAGCTGATGTACTGCAGTGGTTTACTGTCAACAATTTACTTCTTAATTCTAAGAAAACCAAATGTATTCGATTTTCTCTGCCGAATGTTAAACCAATCGATACAAAAATACTTTTGAATGATGAATGCTTAGAGATGGTAGATACAACACTGTTTCTTGGTTTAACATTGGACAAAAATCTACAATGGAGTCCTCATATAAAGAAACTAGCAAGCAAATTAAGTTCAGCCGCATACGCCGTTAGGAGAATCAGGCAACTGACTAATGTTGAGACAGCTCGCCTAGTGTATCATAGTTATTTTCACAGTGTAATGTCATACGGTATTCTGGTTTGGGACAAAGCAGCTGACATACAGACTATCTTTGTATTACAAAAGAGAGCCATTCGTTCTATTTACAACTTAGGAACACGTGAATCAGTAAGAGAACTCTTCAAAGAAATTAATATCTTAACTGTAACTTCCCAATACATTTATGATAGTATAATTTATGTTGTTAAGAATTTAGACTGTTTCACTAAGAATTCTGATATCCATAATTATAACACTAGAAACAAAAATAAGCTTGCCATAAAGAAGTTTCGTGTCCGTAAAGTACAGAAGTCATTTGTTGGGCAATGCATTCATTTTTATAATAAGTTACCTGACACTGCTTTGAGATTACCCCTCCCAGCTCTTAAGAACTACTTAAAAAAATCATTGATGTTAAAGGCTTATTACAGAGTCGAGGACTATTTGACAGACAAACATGCATGGCCCGAACCAGAAACTACAAAAAACGAATAGCAATTAAAATAATTGTATTATGTATAGAGGACACAGTTCAGATAAGAAAGCACATCAAATATTTTATATTTTATGTTGTGTAGGTAAATTACATATTTAATGATATTGAGATTCATATTATCTTTTTCTTCTATGACAATTTGATATGTTTTCTCTGAAGAAGAACGACGTATTATTAAGCAATAATATAATTTATTGAAATTGATTTCCATAGAGTACCTAGTCTGTTCATATTCTTTGATGAATACTTTTGCATGTTAAATTGTATGTTGTTATTTAATGCATGTTAATTATAAGATGTAATGTTTTGAAAAGAAGTTGCCCGCCGAGTTTCTTGCCGGTCCCATAGTGGATACCCCCCTCCCAACTGAGGGGGGACTGAAATCTTCTCGAGGCTGAGGCGTAGGGTTAGAGCCGGCGTAGCTTTATTTGACGTTCATATGCGCATTGTAATATGCCTACTTGAAAAATAAATATTTCATTTTCATTTTCATTTTCATACTAAAAACATTTATTTTCTAGAATAATCAAAGTAAATTCCTTGATTTGGTCTTACGCAGTTTGTCTCTTTCTCTCGCGCTATACTAGTAATGAGCGGACGGCGACAAAAGATGGATGAAGTGGAACATAGTTAAAAATGGAATGATGGAGTCGCTAATTTATATTTTTTTGTAAAAGAAGCCTATTTCATATTAATAGTGTATGTATTTATTTATTATTATGGACCAATAAGTCTGAAATAAATGATTTCAATTCAATAATATTAATACATATCTTATAAATTACTTTAATTATAAAAAGAAACAAGCCGGGAATAGCAAATTCGTTTTTAAGTAATAAAAAAGGTTTTTATTCCAGATTCCCAAAACAAGACGTTGAAAAAGAAAAATGGCGCAAGATTATAGCTGAGGAGCGGAGAAAAGATTTACCCACACAAAGCTATGAAAGAAATTACGTAGAATAATAAATTAATGTCATCATTCAATTCTTCTTTGTTTTAATAGCTACTTAATTCATATTCTCCAAGTGCACCATCCCTCACACACACCACATACAATCCCTCAACTGTTTACCTTCACATAATCGCTACACATACACTCACTACACGCACACGCACACACACACACACACCCACACACACACACAC
This sequence comes from Leguminivora glycinivorella, assembly GCF_023078275.1. Taxonomy (NCBI): domain Eukaryota; kingdom Metazoa; phylum Arthropoda; class Insecta; order Lepidoptera; family Tortricidae; genus Leguminivora; species Leguminivora glycinivorella. The sequence goes on along the minus strand of NC_062974.1, from coordinate 14,717,850 downwards.
ACATATGTTATATATATATATATATATATACTCTGTCTCTGTCCATCCTCGTTCCCAATTTAAAAAGGGCGTTTAGATTGTTGCAGCGCGAACGAAATTAAACTTATGTTGGTTGCAATAAGACGTAGATTTGTTTAAAAATATGCACACCTGCGATCTGCGGTCATAAAATTTTATGGCTTTCGCGATGATCACATTCATTAATGTCATAACCGCCAATTGCTTGCATTTGAAATTGAACTTTAAGTACTAAGAAATAACGTTTTTTTTGTAAAAAAATTAAAGTAGTTTTTACTACATTGCGAAGTTGTCGTTTGTCAACTAGACGCACACATTTGCAACTAAGCGATCGGACACTTTTGAGTGTCGAATTTGTAGGTGATAGTGTATCTAGGGAAGTTTAAATCAGTGTTTTTCAAACTTTATGGTGCCACGGCCCATTATGACCTCTCAAATTTTTTCGCGACCCCCATACCTCGTTTCTAATATTACCTATGTGTAACTTAGTGCTGAAAGATGTAATAAAAGTTGTAAATTCGATCAAAGGTAAAGATTTGCAAACTCGTCTATTGCGAATAGTATGCGTAGATATGGGTGTACTTTATCACTTATCACTTTTAGGTGAGATGGCTTTCGAGAGGAAGGGCCGGTTTTGACACGCGTTATCGAGCTTAAATCATAAATATCTGGGCAACCGAGCTTCGCTCGGTTCTGTTTCGTATCCTTGACATGTGTCGCCATCTAGTTCAAAAATGAATAGTACCTACATCGAGCGAAAGAATTCTCAGCCTTAGCAACACAACTACTCTACACGAGATGGCGCGCATTTCGCCACAAAAACTCAAATAGTGTATTTTTCTATTCGTTTTAGCCTTGACCTGTGTCGCCATCTAGTGTTTGCAATAAATAGTACTTACATCGACCGAAAGAATTCTGTGTTAACAGTACAACTACTGCACACGAGATGGCGTAAATAAATCTTCTTCTTCTTCCTCCTACCCTTATCCCACGTTATGTGGGGTCGGTACAACATGTCTTTCTCTTCCATTCTCCCCTATCTTTCGTCATCTCAACACTCACATCTTTCTTTCTCATGTCCTCTTTCACACAATCCATCCATCGTTGTTTGGGTTTACCCCTCCCTCTCCATCCATCAACATTCATCTCCAACATTCTTTTGCCTATATGACACTCATCCCTCCTCATTACATGACCGTACCACGCCAACCTGCCACTCCTCATCTTTTCCGTTATAGGCGCAACTTTCAAACTTCCCCTAATATACTCATTCCTGATCCGATCCATTCTGGTCACTCCACACATCCATCTCAACATTCTCATTTCCGCTACGTGCAATCTCCTTTCATCCTCCACCTTTGTCGCCCAGCATTCAGATCCATACAATACAACAGGCCTCACAATCGTCTTATAGATTTTCCCCTTAAGTTTAAGGGGCATCCGTCGATCGCATGTTGTCCCTGAGACCTGTCGCCATTTCATCCATCCCGCATTTATTCTATTTTTCACGTCACGGTCGATGCTTCCGTCATTTTGGAATAATGACCCAAGGTACCGGAAGTCGGAGCAGACTGGTAGGTATACACCATCTAAGGCAATAGGGGAAAAACTGGATAGACCACCGAAATCGCAGAACATCTGTTCAGTTTTGGTTCTGCTGATTTTCAGTCCCACACTTTCCAGTCTTTCTTGCCATTTTCCCAGTCTGCTCTGGACCTCAAGTGCATTTTCCCCAACAAGAACAATGTCATCGGCAAACAGCATACACCAGGGTGCTTCCTCCTGTATGTCCGATGTCAGAGCATCCATAACCAGGAGGAACAAATACGGACTTAAAGCCGACCCCTGGTGTAGACCTACCGCCACATTGAACTTGTCGGTGACTCCAGCTTCAGACCTGACGTGAGTACTAGCTCTATCATACATCGCCTGAACAAGCCGCACATACTTCTCTGGCACTCCCTTCTCTCTCATACACCACCACAGAACCTTACGCGGAACTCTATCGTATGCCTTTTCCAGATCCACGAACACCATGTGCAAGTTCTTTTGGCTTTTCTGTATTTCTCGCATAGTTGGCGAAGTGCAAATATGGCGTCCGTGGTTCCCCGGCCCGGCATAAACCCAAATTGGTTCTGTGTTACCTCACTCTCTTCTCTTATTCGTCTCGCTACCACTATTTCCCATATCTTCATACTATGTGACATGAGCTTTATTCCCCGGTAGTTGTTGCAATCCTGTACATCACCCTTATTCTTAAAAATGGGCACCAATGTACTGCTGCACCATTCATCAGGGATCGCCTCTTCTTGCAACAACTTATTAAAGAATAAAGTCAGCCACTTCCAACCATCCGCTTTCAGAACCTTCCATACTTCCACTGGTATATCATCTGGCCCTACCGCTTTCCCATTCTTCATACCTTGCACTGCCATTTTTACTGCTTCTACAGTAATCTCTTTCACCATACCTATGTTACTTTTAGCATCATCTAGCACACCTGTCCAGTCATTCTCTTCATTCATAAGTTTATTAAAATAGTTCTTCCAGCGTTCTCTTATGCTCTTGTCATCCGTCAAAATCTTTCCTGCTTCATCTTTCATACATTTCATGTGATTGATATCTCTTGCATTCCTCTCCCGCTCTCTTGCTATTCTATAAAGGTCTTTTTGGCCTTGTGGGCTTTCCAAATGGTTGTAGAGCTTATCTTGGACCTTGGCCCTCGCGATTGCAACTGCTTTCTTGGCCTTCTTTTTACTTATTAGATAAGCTGACCTCTTGTTTTCCTTTTCTCTATCATTACCCTCTTCCACACTTTTCCATTCTTTAAAAGCATTCTTCTTTTCTTTCAAAATCATTTGCACATCATCATTCCACCACCATGTATCTTTATCAATCTTTCCTTTCCCCCTTGTTTCACCAAGTACATTCTTCGCCACACTTCTTAAACTTACAGCCATTTCATTCCAGCATTCATTCATCTCTGCCATATCATTCATTTTTATCATCTTATCGACCATTGTTTTCTTAAATTCATCAGCCAACTCCCTGTCACTCAATTTGTACCACTTCGTTTTAGGTGGGGGCTTTAGGTTATTATGCTTGCTCAGTGTAAATAAATATAATAAATAAATAAATAAATATACAAGAATTGCTCGTTTAAAAGTATAAGATTATTAATGTTTTTACAATATTGTTGCTGATTATGTTACGATATCGAAAGTAGCATGTCTTGCCGGTATCTTTTGACCACTTAAATGTTATGATCGCAAGTCTGCAAAGAAAGGGACGAAAACATAATTACAGAAAAAGATAAAGTTAACGGATTTCTAGCAAAAATTGAGTTGTGGACAACATTTTTACACAGCATGAAGTTTGCGTATGCGTATGCAGTTTGATTATTTCCCTTGCATGGCTAAAATCATTCAAGAAATATCATCAGATATGGTGGAGCGCTTGCAAAGTTAAAAAAACCAACTCCAAAGTTATTTCTCAACTGAAACATTGATTGGTGATGGAAAGTTGGATTTTGAATATTTTTTTAATATTAAGTCCGTTGAGCTGGTCGATGCGCGCCAAGCAGAAGTCAGAACGGCGTGTCTATGTAATATCTATTTAATTCTTAATTTCTTGAGGTACAGTTTTCTTTGCTATCGGTACAGTTTAGTACAGTTTAGGTTCAGTTATTTTATGCAAATTTTGTGACTATTCAGACATCTCTCACGCCATCCTGACGGACACGGTGAAAGAAGCACCGTTTCAATGGCTGAATATCCACATTTAGTAAAAGAAGCCCTTAAAATTTTGATCCTATTTGCTACTTCATATTTAATTATTTATGCGAGCTGACGTTTTCAACAAATAAACACAATTTATTTATTTATCATAAAATGAGTTGTTTTAAGGTTAACCTTTTAATTTTCAATAATTTGACTTTTTTAAGTTAAAAAAAAAATTAACCAGTCTGTCATAAGTTTATCTTAAAGCTGAACTTCGCGACCCCCCTGGATAAATGCCGCGACCCCCCTGGGGGTCGCGACCCACACTTTGAAAAACACTGGTTTAAATCGATGCTTATACCCCAACCGTCCATACACAAACCACTTGCTCTTGCTAGGTGGCCTTGAGGAACGGGACAATGACGTCATGCAGCCCGTAGTAACGAGTTATGAGACGTTATCACGTCAAAAATACTTATACATTTTACGAAAACAAGTCATTACCCAGTTTGCGGGCGTAACAGTGACATCTGGCGAACAACTTTCACTACGGCATATAATTGATTTTCACGTCCTCTATCGTTAATTTTCCTAAACATATCGAAAGTACATGGGATTTACTATTTCCTTTGACTGAAAACACCGTGGTTGCAACCATTGAAAGAGGAAAATCCAATCTAAATCTATGGGAAAATCCCATCAGAAACATAAATGTGAAATGAGAGCCAAGTTCAATAATATGATGCTATCACACTGTGCCTTACTGGTGAATAAACTTAAAGCTCCGGCTGTACAAAATTAAGGCCACAAGTGATAATAATAGAAAAAAAATACTGAAACTGAAAATAATTAAAACGGTGTCGAAATATGCTTGCTAGGGGAAGTATATGTGGAGATAAATAATTTAAGATTGTCTATATTTTATAACATTTATTTATATAGAAAATATTGCTGTCAAAGTGCGTTGTTAACTTGGTTCTTAATTTAAGTTCTGCGCTAACTGTGTGAAAACTGACTTGTGATTCTCTTGTTCGACACCAATGAAATGTACAGAGCTCAGTGGAAAGCTAGGTCGCTTAAAAGGGTTCAAAGTAAACTTTCACAAAAGTTATCTTAATTTACATACATACAATCACGCCTGTTTCCCATATAGGGGTAGGCAGAGCACATGAAACTGCTAAAGTTACAGTGCCACTCTTGGCAAATAAGGGGTTGAAAGAAAACGAAACTGTGACATTGCAGTGACAGGTTGCCAGCCTCTCGCCTACGCCACAATTTACCCCATATCCCACAGTCGCCTTCTACGACACCCACGGGAAGAAAGGGGGTGGTGAAATTCTTAACCCGTCACCACACGGGTTATCTTAATTTATAACTAGAAATTATACTAATAAATACCTAGGTACCAGTTCTCAAAAATATCTGCTTGCTCTAAATTACTGACTCTATGAATTTAATCTAAATTGCAGCCGGCGCAGATGCCCTGACCATTAAAAGGATAAATCGGACCGACCTCTAAAATGGTGAACCTTCGGGAAAGCTGTGGAACGTGTCACAGGACCTCTGCGGTGACTTGTCAACCCGGAACGCGTGCCACGTGGACACTGAGGCAAATGCGGCAGAGGCAGGCCATCCTCCAGCGAACAGGACCCAAAACTTGCGCCGGTCACAAGGATTTCAAAGAAGGACTTCCATAGTAGTATAAGATTTGAAGATTCAATATTTCAAATCAAATTATAATAATCATAATTAATGATCAAATATTATTAATTTAAATCCCGGCTCCGCTGAAGGTCAAAAATATTTCCTAGCGGAGCGCTCCCAATCCCACAGCTGAAGACAGATCATCCTCAATTGGAGGATTAATGCAGGCCCTCTGCTTCCACCGTTTAGACCACCATGCGGTATGGTCCCATGGAGAAAGTGCGTGTGCACCCAAAAGGGTCAAAAAAGGAAATGGACCACCAACCCATCTGCATATGGAGCAATCAAGGACATAGGGTGACAAACCTAGCCCCTTTAGCACAACTTGCATTGTCGCGCGCGAATCCATACATCAAGCGCGACTTCAAGTATGGACTCGCGCAGGACAAGGCAAGTTGTGCTAAAGGGTCAGGAAGACACAATATATCGAACCAATATATTATATTTATTTGAGACTCCATCAGAGTCATGAAAGATTTACTATGATGTACACAGCAAGATTGTCACCCCAGACAGGCCTCTTATTTAGAATATCAATATTACAGTATTTTGTTATGTATTTAAGACAATTTTCTGCATTCTTTCTATATAATTATATTAATTTAATTTATCAAAATGTACTGGAGTAACAATTAAAAATCTCATACAACGCGTTATTTTTAGCTATCTGGCAACCCGTGCACAGATTATGCAGAAAAGTGCATACATGTGTGGATGCAAGTATTTTTGCACCAAGACAGGATTGCAACTTTTGGAAGAAAATAAAATTAATGAAATTTCGATTTTTGAATTATAAAAAAAATATTAATTACGACTAAGAAAAAGTACTACGTTACAATTGTTCACTTCAACGAAAAAAGAAGTGGTATCTAAATGGGTGCCAATGCCAAGTTCAACGGTCAGTCATGAAATTTATTTATAACAACATGAAATACTTTTATTATGGGACCAATGCCGAAATCGCGAAAAAAAATTAGCTGTTCCATAGAAATGAGCGGTATCATGACAGTCAAAATGTATGAAACAGCCAAATTCTTTTTTGCGATTTCGACATTGGTCTCATAATAAAAGTATTTTAGTTGTTATAAATAAATTTCATGACTGACCACTGATGTAGAAAAATGTGTAGATATTTTTTAAAACTGCTTTTAATACTTTAATTATTTGATGGCAACACAAATGAATATACGTTAAGGTTTGAGGAGTTTCCTCAATTCCTCATGAATCCGATTAATAAGAAATTGAAGCTTGACAAAATTTGACTTTAAAACTCAATATTCTTAACAAAGAACTAAATAAATGTCACTGTTCTGAACTTAAATGCATGCTATTCTTATAAAAATACCAAAGTTACTATAAGTGTGCCGTTTAGATTTAAGGAGTTCCGTTCTGATCTTCGTCAGCAGTTCCATTACACCAAATGTCACTGTTCTGGACGTAAGTGCATGCTGTTCTTATAAAAATTCTTTATTTATTCCTTAAATTAACATTAACAGTCTAGCTAAACATGTCAATCGTACAGGAGGGTATAAACATGAATAATCCTGGTACACTTATATAAAATAGTGTGGCGGAACATAAAGTACATAATATAGTAGGTACTCACACGTGGATCGAACTTGGAGTAGTTATAGACTCCAAGTGACGGGCGCTGATCGCAAGGAATTGCGACTCCGTGCCGTGAAACATATCCAGTTTGCTGTCGCTGGCCAGTATGTCATTGAGAAGGGTTAAAGCGTGGTGCAGTGGTGAGTGCGACAGAGCATGGGTGCGTGCCACCGGGATGGCGAATAGAGTCTGTCGGCGGGGACGGAGTTCTAAACCGGTGACATGGACGCACTTTGAGTGAAATGAGCGACAACAAGGAAGGGTTAGAAATTTGGCCGCGTATTAACCTAATAAAAATACCTAAGTCACTATAAGCGTGCCGTTCAGATTTGAGGAGTTCCCTTCTGACCATCATCAGAAGTTCCACTGCACCAAATGTCACTGTTCTGGACGTAAGTGCATGCTGTTCTTATAAAAATACCAAAGTCACTATAAGCGTGCCGTTCAGATTTGAGGAGTTCCGTTCTGACCATCATCAGCAGTTCCACTGCACCTAATGTCACTGTTCCGTGCGTAAATGCATGCTGTTCCTTAAAAAACACAAAAATCACCATATGTGTGCCTTTCAGATTTGAGGAGTTCCCTCGATTTCTCCAGGATCCCATCACCAGAACTGGGTTCTGAGAAAAATGGAACCAATCTGTATACATATACATTCAATCAAAAAAAATTTTTCAAAATAGGTCCAATAACGACGGAGATATCGAGGAACAAACATTAAAAAATAATAATAATAATACAGACGAATTGAGAACCACCTTCCTTTAAGATATTTGAGGCGGCGGTTAAAAATGACGACTTTTGGACGTTATTAGCTAAACAACCGTTTAAGATCTGAAATTTGGAGCACATATGTAATGTATCTCGCAAATGTCAATATATGAGCCAAATTTGATACGTTTATGTCAAATAGTTTTTGAGTAATGAGGGGGTCAAGGTGGTTCCAAATAGTTCGTGTTTACACACGGTGCTGCTCGCCAGTTCTCTTTTACTTGAACTTGGCTTGACACCAACTTGACACGTTTGTGCTTGACACGCTACCGCGTGTTGTCTAGATAGATTGTGTTACAAGGGAGCAAAATTACACAGCGAGGGCGTAAATTGAATCCTTAGCGTATGGAGAATTCTCCAATATAGTAGTTGATAGTAGTGAGGGATTTAAGTGTTAACAGCTTCCAAATGGGAAATAAAAGCTTGTAAAAACCCAATTCGTAACTGGCTTGAAATAGGGACATTGTCATTACAGAATTGTAACCACGTTTGGTAACCGGCTTCGAAACGGGAAAAAAATCCCGTGTTGTAACTGACTTTCGTAGCCATGGTTTGTAAACCATCTTCCGAACGGGAAAAAGATTCCCGTGTTATAACTGGTTACATAACCACAAAATTAAAATTTTGAAAAAACCCCCGACCGCGACATAGTGGACCGATTTTCATGAAACATGGCTAAGAACACTCCCGACCAACTCAGCTTTCAGACAAAAAAAACTAAATCTAAATCGATTCATCCGTTCGAGAGCTACGACACTAGCAGACAGACAAACAGACAGACAGACAGACGGACAGACAGACAGACACGTCAAACTTATAACACCCCTCCGTTTTTGCGTCGGGGGTTAAAAATGAAACTTAATCATTACTCATTACCGTTTCGTAGCCATGGTTTGTAACCAGCTTCTAAACGGGAAAAAATATCCGTGTTGTAAAAAAAAGTTTTTATTTGACCCTGAGTGTCGCTACAAACCGTTTTCATATGGCAATAATGTGCGGACCTCATATATAATGGGGACAGCGTGTACTGGTTTCGCGTTAATATTTGTAGAAAATTAAAACATGGTTTTAGAGAGTCAAAATTTAATAAGCTAGGTTTTAATACTTGCTACTTATTTCCGCACATCCTAAAATCATTGAATCTCGTACCTTTATCGAAGTCGTCGATGTTTGTTTTCATTTTACGTGGGACCTTGTTTTGTACTGGTGCCAACGATGGAACGGTCTCCTTATTTCTTGAGCCGCCCCTGCTACTACTCTTATCGAGTTTGGCATAAAAAATAATTGTTTCTTGTAGTATTTGGCATAAGAAACCAATGTTTACAGATTTTGGGTATTAAAAGTGTATGATGGCTACGTATTTTACGATTGAAAATGTGTGTAATTTTTTTTTTAACTTTGGCCACGGAAAACGCTGTCAGACCTTGTAGTGACGTCATAGAACCTTCATGTCGAGTCAATCACTGGCATAATGAACTTTATGCTTCATAGTTTAATGTCAGAAAATTCCGTATTCAATTCGATTAAGGTCATGCACAAACAACCTATAGATTGACTTGGCTAATGTTGTTTTTGCCTGAAAGTATATTTTAAAAATGTTTTTTTTTGCGGTTTTCAAGTCATAATAAAATATGGTTGTATTTTTTTTCGGTTAATTGGACAGTAATTAATAATATAAGATAGACTTTAAAAAAGGGTCAAGTAGCCTGTTCTGCCGGCGTAACTAAATGGCAATCGTCGTCACGCTAAAACGCAAGAGTGATACAGATAGATAGCTACGAAGAAAACAAATATCGTGACAAACGCTCACGACGCCACGGTGTTTTCAGTAAATCCCATGTACTTTCGATATGTTTAGGAAAATTAACGATAGAGGACGTGAAAATCAATTATATGCCGTAGTGAAAGTTGTTCGTTAGATGTCACTGTTACGCCCGCAAACTGGGTAATGACTTGTTTTCGTAAAATGTATAAGTATTTTTTGATGTCCAAAATTATTTATTATCATCATTCATTAGATGTCGCTGTACCACCCGCAAACTAGCGAACGGCATTCTATGGCTAATTAGCTAATTACGTGTATTAAATTTGTAAATATTATTATTGTCCTCTTTTTTGGCAAAAAGAATAGCGTTCAAAAATGTATTAATGTAACTGTTTGAAGAATGACCTAATTAAAATTCCCGCCATAAAAATGTGGCGTTCCATGTTTAAAGGGTCCACATGCTTTATGTGAGCAATTCCCGTTTAGTTTGTACATTTGGATCACGTCTCCGATTTGGATAAAAATTGGTAGGCTGATAGAGTCCGTGATGCTGAGCAAGATCCACTAGGTTTCCCAAAATGTCCTATGTAGTTTGTATGAAACCATCCTTTTTTGTTACCAGATTTCTATACATTTTCGGTAACAAAAAAAGGAAAGTTTCATACAATGAACCTAGGACATTTTGGGAAACCTAGTGGATCTTGCTCAGCATCATGGACTCTATCAGCCTACCAATTTTTATCCAAATCGGAGACGTGATCCAAATGTACAAACTAAACGGGAATTGCTGATGTTCTAAAAGGAACCTTTAGGCTGGAAAGTCACATCAAAAGTTGTCGTAACGTAATAATAGATGGCGCTGCATTCTAAAATCTTGACTGATAACTCTATACCATACTCTGCACAACGCTACGCAGTTTAGTATGGAGAAAATAGTTCTAATGAAATTAAGCAACATGCCGCGTCGTAGTCCTATATTTCTGGTCAAGCTTTACTAGGCTAGGTACTTGTTCAGGGACTTCAGGGTTAAAATATGAAATTCAGTGGACTCCCTCGCAGATAGGCGTATTTTCATTATAAAAAGGCCAAACGATCAAGCCAAGAACACGGATTGGGATCAAAAATGTATATAGAAAGGAAACAAAGTGTCTATTTAGATTTTATGTATTAAATCACTTCTTTGCCTTAGGGTCTTTAACAGCAGTAGGTGCTTTAGTCACGTCATCAGGGTTCTCAGCGGCGTCCTTCAGCCTCTTGGCGCGGATGCCCACCAGGGCGGCGATGGAGCGAGCCTAAAATAAAAATTCCATTGTAAACTTTTACAAGCATCAACGAATCTAAAATTATTATTATAATACGATACAAGTTCGGAAAACATGTATCGTACGAAGTTTTTCAGTAAATATTGGCCCTTTTTGAAGTTTCCATCTGACAAGAAATGTACTATGATTTCTATGAACGAATGCGGGGAAAAACACCATGTGTACTGAATAATCTTTTCTATTATCATTTGTCAGATGTGATTTTTATAACAGAAATTTGTCCTTTTAGGAAATTTAACTTTGGTTGGATAAAAATAATAGAATAATAGACAAATTTAGGTCTGGAGCAAGGACCAATCAAGTTAGTTCTGCTGATCTTCCTTCCTTAACTAGTCAGATTTTCTTTAGGAAATACAACTTAATAGGAACATATTTTATACAAACATTCCTATGCCCTAATTACTGTCGCATGATAATTTTGCCAAAATACAGATCACATTTGAATTATTAACACTTGGAATGCCAATGATTCCATATTTTAAACATGCTAGCTTATGCCATCAACACAGAGAACCTCCTATAGAGTACGAATATTGTAAATTTTGTGCGCGGTACAAATCACCAGTGCTTGGGGCGCGAGGAGCGGGAGGGGAATGTGTTTAGCGCGCTGCGATTGGTCGTTTCAAGAACGGCGGGCAGTCGCGCCAGATGAAAAGGGACAGAAGTATAACTGTCCCTCTACTGTCGCGTAAGTAGCCAGTGTAAGTTGACCTATGCCGGCTCTGAATAAATTATAAATATGACTTATTTGTGGAATGTAATGCCGTGTTTTTAAATTTGAGCTTGTTGTTACCTTTCCACACCATTTCACAATACAGGTGGACATCTTTAAGGCATCAAAATATCCTTTTTCAATTTTTTTATTGCGAAAAACACGCGCTGCTTTCGGGTCGGTTACTTGGTCGCTACTGATCGGGCACGGCGAGCGCCCGCGCTTATATCATGGCAAATACAAGTAAGGCTGGTGACCGCGAGTCGTCTTGTAGTGGATGTCTATAGGGGTTGGTCTGTGATTCAGAGGTATGACAGATGGCATTCCAAGGGCTTGATTTTCAAGGACTTTGCAGTCATAGTTAGTGTTCCTTGGAGCACACTGCAAAGTGCAAACTGCTTTAGGTAGGTGTACTTACGCCGCGGAGGTACTGGTATGCCTTGAAGTTCTTCTCGTCCTCGGTGATGGCGCGCGCGACGGACTTAGGCGCTGGCTGCTGCACTGGCATCAGAGGGCCGCGCAGTTGAGTCGCCAGTTTGCGCTCCTCCTCATTGGCTTCACCCTTCAGAACCTGGTTAAAAAACATTATGATGTTAAATTTTTGATCAGGTTTCCATGTCATATGAGAAAATTTACATTTAATTCTCATATTATCAAATTTAAGGCCAACAAGGAAAAGAGTCCCAACTATGTTATGTGTGTTCTCATAGTAATAATATAGCAAAGTGAAGCTTATTTTTTGAAGAAATTCATCTTTAATTTTTCTCATATAATATTCTAATCCAGTGTCACCAAAACTCTTTACGGCTGTCTTAGAAGAGGTATTCCGTAAATTAAATTGGGAGGAATGCGGATCAATCAATGGCGAAAACCTCTCGCATTTAAGATTTGCAGACGATCTCATATTAATCTCACCATCTAAAACCAGACTAAACGAAATGATATGTGACCTAGATACAGAAAGCCAGAAAGTAGGGCTATGTATGAACACCCTGAAGACCAAAGCCATGACCAATGGAAAAGATAAAGAACCCATTTACGTCAACAACAACATGATCGAGTATGTAAATGAATACTTATATCTAGGCCAAATTATATCCCCACACGACTTGACTACGAAAGAACTAGACAGGCGTATTGGAAACTAGGGCGTGGAAGGAAGCAATATTGGAACTTAAAAGAAGTTATGAAAAATAAAGAAATGAATATGACCATAAAAAGGAAACTGTTCGATACCTGTATACTTCCTGTCCTAACTTATGGTTGCCAAACATGGGCACTAAACAAATCCCACTACAAAAAGCTAGAGATATGTCAAAACGCTATGGAGAGAAGCATGATGGGAAAGCGGTTAGCTGATAAAGTTACAAACATAGATATAAAGAAATGTACTAAAACAAAAGACATTACTACAACAATTAAAAAGTTAAAATGGCAATGGGCAGGTCACACAATAAGAGGGAAAGAAAAGTGGTCTAAAACGATAATGTACTGGTTCACTAAATACAAAAAGACGAAACGTGGCAGGCCAAGAAGAAGATGGGAAGATGAGATAAAGCGTGCAGCAGGAAGTTCCTGGACTACAATAACAAAAGACAGAGACAAATGGAAGGAGTTAGGGGAGGCCTTTGCCTACAAAAGGCATACAGACAAAAACTAGGAAATATAATATATTATGAGTGTCAACAACAAAATGAAATGTAACAAAACGTCTGAAATAAAGGCTATTTTATTTTATTTATTATTTATAATATTCTAATTTACATACACATAAATAATTATGACACCTTAAATTATTATGAGAACCCATTTAATTATTTCTTATCCCCTTAAACTTATAACCACTACTATTTTGTTTATAGAGCGTCTTGTTTTGCCACCCCTATGAAGTTACACAAATCCATTTCTTAATATGTATTAGACTGTGGTAAAATTAACTTAATATTATAATTATTGTATGTCATTTATTGGACTACAGTGGTTAAAAGGTTTAATCATAAAATTGATCGCCTAAATTTGTTTTATTACATTCTCACAAATAAATCTGTCAATTAGATTGACAAAGACAAACAATTACTAGCTAAAGCTTTTATGGATTGTCATTGGTTTTAACCATTTTCATTGTTCAAAGCTAGCCAATTTGTTAAAAAACTAAAAGCAAGTTGAAGCTGAATAGGTGATTTTATTCAAAATGTAATTATTAGAGGTAGCGTACCTTCTTGCCCTTCGGGAAGAGGATGAGTCTGGCGCGGTACTCCTTCAGTCGCTGCACATTGATTTGGAGGGATTCTACAGACTTGTTGCGTCTGCGAGGATCAACAGCAATACCAATGGTTCTGGCGAAAGCAGGGTTTAGCCCAGAAGCCTGAAATAAAATATGTTGAGATAAGTTCCTTTTTTCTAGAAAAAAGTTAATATGCTAAAAAGAAAATTTCATAGTTGTTTTAAATTATGAATTAGAGCTCAGTTATGCCTGCATAATAGTGCTTCCTATCATTTAGAAGATGACTAAAACTTTGGGTTTTCTTTCTTAAAAGTGATTTTTTTACATAAATATGACCTAGGCACATCTAGACTGTTTACTATTTCTACTAATACCACAATTTACACAGAATTATTCATATAATATTTATTATTAAGAAAATCTCAACATAGCTGAATAATCACAATTGTAAGTAATTATATGCTAGAAATCAGAATTGTTTTGATCATTACGTTATTCCATAAAGCTATGCCCAAATAAGCTATAGGTATATAGCTGAAGGTGCTAAAACTAAAATATTAATTATAAAACTCATTGATTAATCATAACACTTGTATTTGTTAAAAATAAGTAGATAATTTAGTTTATTTACTACATTATGTACTTATACCAAACAAAAAATCCAACAACAAAACTACACCTTCACATAGATAAATTTATAATTAGTCCTTTTACGATACATAGTTTTTTCACAAAATCTTCAGACTTTTAACGAAATAACCCATAATCGACAGGCCAAGTCTATGAACTTTGTTACTTAGGTCTTAATTATTTTACATTTTTATTATATGAACAATAAATGAGGATAAAGAACATACCCTGATTTCCCGGAGGGTGAATCCACGACCAGCGCGGACCTTAGTGTGGTAGCGAACGGTGGGGCAACGCACAACAGGACGCAGAGGCCCCGCTGCTGGTCTTGGTGCAACGGCCTTAGCTTTCTTGATTCTGTTTTGCTTTCTTCGGTGTCTCCTGGCGGGTTGGTTGAACCAAGTCTTCACAAATCTTTGCCAATCTTTGTGGAAGTGCCCATTCGGGATCATATTATTTCCCTTACCCATTTTGAATGACCACTACTTTACCTAAAATAAATATTAACATAAAATATTATGGAAGATAGACTCTTAGATGGATGTAATCTAAGAACAACTAATATTAAGTAAAATAATTTCGTGATACATAAGAAAAAAATAGATTTAATTTCTAAAAACTAACCGGTGGCTACAACAAGTATGGGGAAAAAGACTGTCATACATGACACAATAACAAACGTCAAATCAACATGACATTTAAGCATTTTTTAGTCTATGAAGCTAGGAACATACTACGCGGACGTCCGTCGTAAATCGACCGCGGACGGGAATCTGGACAATGAAATTAGACGATAAAGCTCAGGAACCTACACTTACGCGATAGGGACGTCCGTCGTAAATCGACCGCGGACGGGAATCCCGTGCTGGACAATAAATTAAGCATAAAGCTAGGAACATACTACGCGGACGTCCGTCGTAAAACGACCGCGACCGCGACCTATCAGTGTGCACGGAACAAAACATCCAGAGAGCCAGATTTCGATCGGACGTCCGTGCGCTCAAGGCCACGTCCGCCCGATCGAAATCTGGCTCTCTGGATGTTTTGTTCCGTGCACACTGATAGGTCGCGGTCGCGGTCGTTTTACAACGGACGTCCGCGTAGTATGTTCCTAGCTTTATGTGTAATTTCATTGGCCAGATTCCCGTCCGCGGTCGATTTACGACGGACGTCCGCGTAGTGTGTTCCTAGCTAAATACATATAAAGCTAGGAACACACTACGCGGACGTCCGTCGTGAATCGACCGCGGACGGGAATCTGGACAATGGAAATACACGTAGCCGTGCAAACTATCGGTCGCCGGACGTGGACGTGGCCTTGAGCGCACGGACGTCCGATCGAAATCTGGCTCTCTGGATGTTTTGTTCCGTGCACACTGATCGGTCGCGGTCGCGGTCGATTTACGACGGACGTCCGCGTAGTATGTTCCTAGCTTAACCGTGCAAACTATCGGTCGACGGACGCGGACGTGGCCTTGAGCGCACGGACGTCCGATCGAAATCTGGCTCTCTGGATGTTTTGTTCCGTGCACACTGATAGGTCGCGGTCGTTTTACGACGGACGTCCGCGTAGTGTGTTCCTAGCTTTAACCGTGCAAACTATCGGTCGACGGACGTGGACGTGGCCTTGAGCGCATGGACGTCCGATCGAAATCTGGCTCGCTGGATGTTTTGTTCCGTCAGGGGCGGCTCACTCCGCGATTCCATCGCCACGCTACAAGTACATGCTGGCGGCCGCGAGTTCGCGGCCTAGTCAGGGGTGGCGCGCGTTCTCACGGAACGCACGTTCGCACTTTCTATTGTTACTTTACGTCGCGAGATTTTTTAAAGTTTTATATGCGGTGTCGGCGTGTGAATGGCTAATAGTGCTTAGTTAAATAGACATCTTACACAAGACTGGAGTATAATAGTGTAACATTTTATCTGAGTATTAATTCGTTTTAATCCATAGGCAACCCTATCGTCCGACGCTGCGCACGTGCGGCTCGTTTATTTTTTGAATATTCTGATAAGAACATTTATCTTTTGACGTGATAACGTCTAATAACTCGTTACTACGGGCAGCATGCACGAAAAAGATGACGTCATTGTCCCGTTTCGCAATATAGTTTTTGCGCCATCTATTGGCGCGCGTTGGAACTAAGCGGCTGATCGATGCTAGCGTGTGGCCTGAGTAAAGCACCACAGCTGGGACAGATGGCGCGCCCGTGTGTTGTTCTCGTTAAGCTGAGTTTAGACCAGCAAGTTATTGCTGCAAGTTTTGAGACGCAACTATAAGTAAGAGTGAGTGGCAAATATCTGCATCTCTTTCTAGCATATACTTCTGTCTCAAAACTTGCAGCAGCGCCGCAGAGATGGGCAAATCGTAATCGATTCCGGATTACACGATTACTTGATTTTACTTTGTAATCCACTACTGGGTGTCAGATTACTTGTAATGTAATCAAGTGAAACGGTAAATTACCATTACATATAAAGGAATCACTAATCATCTATACAATAATTACTATTACCAATAATTCGGAATCATAGTCGATTCAAAATAACTGAAATTATTGACTTGATTACTTTCAGATTACAAATATGTAGTACCTCAGATTGCTGACTGTCACTTTGACACAAAAGTCATCATGGGTGTCGTAAAATAGGTTTTAGGGGGTGCTGATTCCAAAATTAATGACCAATTTGGAATCTGACATTGCTGACTGTCACTTTGACACAAAAGTCGTCATGGGTGTCGTAAAATAGGTTTTAGGGGTGCTGATTCCAAAATGAATGACCAATGTGGAATCTGACATTGCTGACTGTCACTTTGACACAAAAGTCGTCATGGGTGTCGTAAAATAGGTTTTAGGGAGTGCTGATTCCAAAATTAATGAACAATGTGGAATCTGACATTGCTGACTGTCACTTTGACACAAAAGTCGTCATGGGTGTCGTAAAATAGGTTTTAGGGGTGCTGATTCCAAAATTAATGACCAATTTGGAATCTGACATTGCTGACTGTCACTTTGACACAAAAGTCGTCATGGGTATCGTAAAATAGGTTTTAGGGGTGCTGATTCCAAAATGAATGACCAATGTGGAATCTGACATTGCTGACTGTCACTTTGACACAAAAGTCGTCATGGGTGTCGTAAAATAGGTTTTAGGGAGTGCTGATTCCAAAATTAATGAACAATGTGGAATCTGACATTGCTGACTGTCACTTTGACACAAAAGTCGTCATGGGTGTCGTAAAATAGGTTTTAGGGGTGCTGATTCCAAAATTAATGACCAATTTGGAATCTGACATTGCTGACTGTCACTTTGACACAAAAGTCGTCATGGGTATCGTAAAATAGGTTTTAGGGGTGCTGATTCCAAAATGAATGACCAATGTGGAATCTGACATTGCTGACTGTCACTTTGACACAAAAGTCGTCATGGGTGTCGTAAAATAGGTTTTAGGGAGTGCTGATTCCAAAATTAATGAACAATGTGGAATCTGACATTGCTGACTGTCACTTTGACACAAAAGTCGTCATGGGTGTCGTAAAATAGGTTTTAGGGGGTGCTGATTACAAAATTAATGACCAATGTGGAATCTGACATTGCTGACTGTCACTTTGACACAAAAGTCGTCATGGGTGTCGTAAAATAGGTTTTAGGGAGTGCTGATTCCAAAATTAATGAACAATGTGGAATCTGACATTGCTGACTGTCACTTTGACACAAAAGTCGTCATGGGTGTCGTAAAATAGGTTTTAGGGGTGCTGATTCCAAAATTAATAACCAATTTGGAATCTGACATTGCTGACTGTCACTTTGACACAAAAGTCGTCACGGGTGTCGTAAAATGGGTTTTAGAGGGTGCTGATTCCAAAATTAATGAACAATGTGGAATCTGACATTGCTGACTGTCACTTTGACACAAAAGTCATCATGGGTTTGTTATATAAACTTTTTCTTCTCCATTAATATTTACTGAGATATTAGGGTTCTAAGATTAGTAAATGGCACTAGCACTTTAATAAAATTAACGCGTGTCTCGCAAACGGTCTAGGATACAAAATGACGACTTTTATATAGGTATAAGTTAGGTTCGTTAGGTATCTTCAAACGGCCGAAGGCTCCTATTCTGTGCAGTTTCTGTAATAAGCGGGGCTCCGTCGATATCGCTTTCTGTCTCTGGCGCCTTAGTAATGCTACGGGAAAATTTTGCAACTTTGCACCACTCTAACTCCTAAATTAGTAGGTTTTAAAAAAACTTTAATTTATAAAAGATGCTTATTTTAATGCATTCTTTCTAATAAGAACAAAACACTATGCTAGAAAGAGTGCAGAGGAAGTTCTGTAGGCACATTTACAAACGACTGTACGGATATTACCCATATATGTATCCATCTCTATTCGTAACAGGAATGGTTGGTCTTCAAACTCTAGAAACCAGACGGAAACTGCTGCATATTATGCATTACCGCCAACTGTTTCACCATAGAGTAGATGACGCATCCGTGCTTGAGAGAATGGGGCTGCAAGTGCCAAGAGCGAATGTGGTGGTTGGCATGCCGGGCGCGGTGCCGGCGCGGCGGCGGCGGCGCCTGTTCGCGGCGGCCGGCGCACCGCTCGAGCCCGAGCTGCTCTTAACCGCATCATGTTGGAGACAGACGATATTGACATATTTGCTGATAGTGTTGGTGTGTTTTACAGAAAACTCTTAAGGTTCATAGACTCTACACTCCTTAGGTGATTAATGTAATAACCATAGTTTAACTTTTAAGTGTGTTTGCTTTTATTTACTTATGTCAATTTAACATGTACATAATTATATTACCACATAAGTGCTTTGGTGAAATACTGTTAACTTTTGTGTATTTTTAAAAAATAAATAAATAAAAAAAAACGTGAAAAAGTCCCAGAATCGGGCCCCTTTTGCTATACTCTGACCGCCCCTGTCTATACTACTGTAATGTTTGACGTTATCACGTTAAACTACCGTCCGTAAACCGACTTTACAGACAAACAATTTTTTTTAGGAAATACATTAAACATTTGCAAGGTTATTTTATTTCCTAAAATCTACACTATTATTGGCATAGATAAACTTATTATTTTCGTAAATATTTCACTACTGTCCTCTCTGACGGCTGACGACCAACTGAATGAAGCGCCAACGTGTAAACGCAGTTGGCCATTGGCGCCAAGATCCTTTGATGTGTGGACCAAAAACCGACACCAATCGGTTGGCCGGCAAGCCCAAGCGCGGCCATTAAAGGTATCCAAAAGGTATCCACTTGACAATCGTTTAGTGACCACGTGACCACCTTCGGGAAAACGAAAGAAGTTCCGGATTTTTGTCGCATTCGCTCATAAACAAAACGTAATAGTGTGTTGTGAGTAAGATTCGGGTCACCATGCTCTTATTTTAGCATGGCTTCCATGCTTTAGTCATACTTCCGTGGACTGAACTGTCTCCCTGGTTCACAAGCTTTGTCCAATTGTCCAAGCTTTGTCAACGAAAGGGCTTCATCGACTAAAAAATCGTACACAATTTTGTTTCAACACTTTCAACTTGACTGCGTGCCTTAATAAAAAGTAACTGGCAATAAAAACACGAGACACGAGGTAATTAAAAAAAAAGCAATAATACTGATCCTACGTGTGATGCGTTTCTTTATAGCCTAGTGTTAATTTTATAAATTAAAATAATATTTAAAAAGACATATATTTAGTATATCATTTTTTTTCTATAATTTTTAAATTAAAAGTATATATTCAACAGATTAAAAATAGTCATTCATTAAAATGATTAAGAGATGTGGATGAGATGCCATTTTTATAAGAGCATAAGTACGTGAAATTAGTCGCAGCAGTACCTAAAAATATCCCAACAGCTACCGCGGCTTGGCCACATATACGGGTAGCCATTTTGTATTTCACAAACGTCACCTCACCTTTTCCTTTGGTGAGTAAGGTGTGTTCACGCGAGGTTGTGTGTTCCATCGGGAATAGGTCACACAAACCTCAGAATTTCGTGAAATATTCTTGTAAAATAAAAAAAAAAACATAAAAATCACAAAAATCCAAAAAAATAGTAAAATAACAAAATTTTAAACGAGAATCATTCGATTTTAGTTAGGAGTACGTAAGCGTGCAACGTGGTCTAAGGAATGCGATAGTCGACGTAAAGAGAAAGTGAAGTTGCTCTTGATTACGGTTAATGTTCGACATAATACCGTCACAGTAAGATTTTCAAAATGAATCCTGGTCCGCCAAATTATCCCATGGCGTCATTGTACGTCGGGGATTTGCACTCCGATATTACCGAAGCCATGTTGTTTGAAAAATTTTCAACTGCTGGTCCGGTTCTCTCTATTCGCGTTTGCCGTGATATGATTACTCGTAGATCCCTGGGCTACGCTTACGTAAATTTTCAGCAGCCTGCCGATGGTGAGTAATATTTTTATAACCTATTTTAAGTTATGATTTATATGCAGTTTTCATTATCAAAAAATGATAAGTGAATATAAAGATGGGTCCTTTTTTTATATTGTTTTCTACAATTTGGTTTTAAATGTTTAACTCATTGCTCAAGAATTTTTCATCTGAAACGCTACTTAGTCCTGAATCAAATATCAAAATTATTTAAAATATATATAAAATAGTTGTAACTCTTGCAACACCAC
The DNA here is from genome assembly GCF_023078275.1 of Leguminivora glycinivorella. Classification (NCBI taxonomy): domain Eukaryota; kingdom Metazoa; phylum Arthropoda; class Insecta; order Lepidoptera; family Tortricidae; genus Leguminivora; species Leguminivora glycinivorella. Next base: position 14,696,709 of record NC_062974.1, on the reverse strand, counting down.
AATTTTGAATTTGTTCTGATAAGATATAAAAAAATGAATATTTCAGAAAATACCATTGCCTAAAAATATAAATGCCTAATTTCAGGAAATTGCTGATTTCTACTATAAGAGTGTAATCTCTGTCGTGTTGCAAGAGTTTCAATTGATTTGATAATGTTCTTATCTATTTCAAAATCTCTGTCTGATTGAGTAAACAATTGAATTTGCAACATATTATTTTCATCCAAAGAAACATCGATAATCAAGAATCCAATACATTAATTCACCTTGAGTTCAATTGTAATTACCTAGCTTTCCCCACTCCATAATGCATCAAAAGAATATTATTGCTGTGGTTGATTGTATCTAGTACACACAACACAAACTGGATTTACATGAAGTACTACTTAATGATTTCACATTAAGTACCATTATTGAAATAGTTTAAAACAAATGATTGATAAAAAAAGGTTTTAACTGATGCATTTAGGAAATCTTGTTCTGTAGTGTATGCATCTAGGACATCTGGAATGTAAATAATGCACATCATTTATTTTGTCACAGAACCAGTTCTCTCTCCGACTGGAATATGCTAATTTTTTTTTAGTACAGTATCTCTAATAATTAATATTTGATGGTAATGAAGTAATTTGTATTTTTTATTTTCTTCAGCTGAAAGAGCCTTGGATTCCATGAATTTTGACATGATTAAAGGGAGGCCTATTAGGATTATGTGGTCCCAGCGTGACCCTTCCCTTCGCAAGTCAGGAGTCGGCAATGTGTTTATTAAAAACCTTGATAAAACCATTGACAACAAGGCTATGTATGACACTTTCTCTGCTTTCGGCAACATTTTGAGTTGCAAGGTGGCCCAAGATGAAACTGGTGCTTCCAAGGGTTATGGCTTTGTTCATTTTGAAACTGAGGAGGCTGCCAACAAGTCCATTGAAAAAGTAAATGGTATGTTACTCAATGGAAAGAAGGTTTACGTCGGCCGATTCATTCCTCGTAAGGAACGCGAAAAGGAACTGGGAGAGAAGGCCAAACTGTTCACAAATGTATATGTGAAAAACTTTGGTGAAGATTTTGCTGATGAACTTCTCAAAGAAATGTTTGAGAAGTATGGCCGCATTACTAGCCACAAAGTAATGTATAAAGATGATGGAAGTTCCCGTGGTTTTGGATTTGTTGCTTTTGAAGATCCTGATGCTGCTGAGAGGGCTTGTATGGAACTTAATGGTAAAGAACTCGTTGAGGGTAAGCCCTTGTATGTAGGACGTGCCCAAAAGAAAGCAGAGCGTCAAAAAGAACTGAAACGCAAATTTGAACAACTAAAATCTGAAAGATTGACTCGCTACCAAGGTGTAAACCTCTATGTTAAGAATTTGGATGACACTATTGATGATGAACGTCTACGCAAAGAGTTTGCTCCATTTGGTACCATCACCTCTGCTAAGGTAAGCCTGCATGTTGCATAAAGGTGTGAACACACTGCTGCTTGAAAGCGGCGACGGTACGGAATCGCAGTGAGCAGCCGTCTGGGGCTCCCCGCATGCGGTAAAAACGGTACGGATATGATGCGTCACTGCTATTCCATACCTTCGCCGTTTTTAAGCAGTGGTGTGTTCGCACCTTAAGTCTTATTCAACCTTCTTTTCAAAAGTGAACATTATCCTCCTGGGGTTCAATGTCCCTAAAGGTGGTTTTCCACCGGCAGGGCGTGAATGGGCAGAGCGGGGAGGGAATTGAAATCGCCCGGACCCTTTTCCACTAAAAATTGCCATTAATAGCCATCGCGGGCCTGCGCGAGCCCGCGCGTGTCTGCCGCAGATTGTAGGTTTCATACGATACTCTATGTCGAAAGTAATACGGTACATTTTTACACTAATAAATATCTCAATTCAAGTCTCGCACATCCTCTTCAATCCGCGCCTCGCCATGTCTCGTCGCGCCCTGCCGGTAGAATACCACCTTCGAGTTAATTTATACTCTAAATAGAAAGCAATACGGTTAATTTTTACACTAACTAATATTTCAATTCACGTCCCGCACATCCACGTCAATCCACTCCTCTCCACGCTAAGCCACTTTTCGTTTCGCTCTGCTGGCGGGAAACTAACATCAGAGTTAATTTATACTTTAAGTCGGAAGCAATACAGTTCATTTTTACACTAACAAATATCTCAATTAAAGTCCCGCACATCCAAGTCAATCTTTACTATTTCCACCAAAGATGCGCTGGGCGAGAATTTAAAATTCGCCATACAAATTTCAATTCCCTCTCCGCTCTGCCCATTCACGCTCTCCCGGTGGAAAACCACCTTAAGCCGCTGTTTACACATTGACGAACCAATCACTTGGCATTGGCTCTTCATGAAAGATGGACGTGGAATGGAAAAGGCTAGGAAATTCTAGGTATTTTACGTTGTCAGCAAAATTTGATTAAAAAATAATAACCCCGTAGTAAAATTAAATTATTTGATATATTAACAATTTTTTGAATATTCTGATAAGAACATTTATCTTTTTTAGGAAATACATTAAACATTTGCAAGGTTATTTTATTTCCTAAAATCTACACTATTATTGGCATAGATAAACTTATTATTTTCGTAAATATTTCACTACTGTCCTCTCTGACGGCTGACGACCAACTGAATGAAGCGCCAACGTGTAAACGCAGTTGGCCATTGGCGCCAAGATCCTTTGATGTGTGGACAAAAAACCGACACCAATCGGTTGGCCGGCAAGCGCAAGCGCCAACTGCCAACTTACGGCCAAGTAGCCCTCTACACGCTTGGCCAAGGGGGTTGGTGAAACCGTTGGTGGCTTATGAAAGTTGTACCGTCTTTGATTTTATTTTCGAAATACAGTTTCGATAATGATTCGTATAGGATTAGAACTATCGTAAGTTCTACCCGTTTTTTATTATTTTTGTTTAAGTAAGTATATGAAGATTGTGCAACATGCGACGTCAAATATTTCAAAAGAGAGTAGGGTTTCAAGTTGGTCATTATTTTTATGATCAACATTACCCAACAGGAACCGTATGGGTACCCTTTAAAACGGTTTTGACCGACTATTTTACGGCTACGCGACCGTTAATTGACATTGCTGGCTGTCACTTTGACACAAGTCGTCATGGGTGTCGTCAAATAGATTCACGGGGGTGCTGATACCAAAATTAATGACCAAATTAGAATTTGACTTTGCTGACTGTCACTTTGACACAAAATTCGCTATGGGTGTCATCAATAGGTTTTCGGGGGTGCTGATTTAAAAATTAAACACTACTTTGGAATCTGATATTTATGACTGTCACTTTGACACAAAAGTGGACATGGGTGTGGTCAAATAGGTTCTCGGGGATGCTGATTCCAAAATTAATAACCAATCTGGAATCTGACATTGCTGACTGTCACTTGACACAAAAGTCGTCATGGGTGTCGTCATATAGGTATTTGGGGGTGCTGACTTCAAAAATAACGACCAATTGGAAATCTGACATTGCCGACTGTCACTGTCATGAGTGACATCCAACAGTTTTTTGGCTGTATTGGTTATTGGAATCAGCAACCCGAGAACCTGTTAGACCACACCCATGACCACTTTTGTGTCAAAGTGACAGTCAGCAACGTCAGATTCCAAAGTGGTGTTTAATTTTGAAATCAGCACCCCCGAAAATCTTTTGATGATACCCATGACAACTTTTATGTCAAAGTGACAGTCAGCAATGTCAGATTTCCAGTTGGTCATTAATTTTGAATTCAGCACCCCCAAAAACCTATTTGACGACACCCATGACGACTTAGCGTCAAAGTGACAGTCAGCAAAATCAGATTTCAAATAAGTCATTAATTTTGGAATTAGCACCCCCGAAAACCTATCTGACGACACCTATGAATACTTTTGTGTCAAAGTGACAGTCAGTAATATCAGATTCCAAATTGGTCATTAATTTTGAAATCAGCACCCCCGAAAACCTATCTGACGACACCTATGAATACTTTTGTGTCAAAGTGACAGTCAGTAATATCAGATTCCAAATTGGTCATTAATTTTGAAATCAGCACCCCCAAAAACCTATTATAGGTTAAGTAACTTGTTTAATGTTTTCCTTGTACTCGGTGTTGAGGCAATAAATGTATTTTCTTTCTTTCATTATTTCTTTCTTTCTTTCTATACTCGTGGTATATGCACTTCGCGCATAGAGTAAAGAGTGACAGAGATAGCACTATCGTTATTGAGATTCGTGGTAGTAAGAGTGAGGAGAGAACTCGCGATTACTGCGCGGTCGCCGCTGTCTAAGCAAAACACCGCAGCTACTTGAAACGGTTGAAACGGTCAACATAAGAGTTCAATCGCCCTTTTTAGATTCACACCCACCAATGTTACCAAACTAATTCACGTATCTTAATATCCTATTACCTTTTCTTAATAACAAAGTTTCAAAAACAGATAAATACTTAGTTCGATTTATATGAGCCTGTAATATCGTGACTAAATTGGATTCCCAGGTGTTCGTTGGAAAAACAGTATTATGCAATATCTGGACCTGAAAAGAAAAGGTTATGAACCCCATCTACGGGACATATGCCGGTCTTGCCTTATAAATGGAAAAATGCTTATATGTTTAAAATTTCAACGTTATTTTATTAATTATCTAGCACATTCTGCCCTGTTATTACGTAAAATAACAATGATCATGATTTTGGGACCTAGTCTCATATGAAATTACGTGACAACAAGCACTAGACGGTCTTTCCGTACTCAACGCGGGAGGACGGTCAACCCGCCGAGCCTTAAAAAATTGATTTTTATCACTTAAAAGTACCTAATTTCACCAAAATGTTGTATAAGCTTTGTAAAATATAATATTTGCTATCCCTTAGGACCATGCGCATTACGCCAGACTACTTTAATTATAGAGTTTTATCCACTCAAACGTTATTTCAAATAAACTATGCAGGTCTTGCCCGCACTGACCTTACAATAAATATTACAGGAAAAATGAAATTTTGTAATAGATTGAAAACTTTTTTTTTATTAAAAAAAAACGCTTCAGATTTTAACTTTCAATTTAATCACTCTTGCGGATGTGCTTCAAATGACTGATAACACTACCACACTGAATGAGTTAACGTAAAAAAATATCTTTCAAATAAAGTATAAACTGTCTAAATTGGTTAACATCATAAAGAATTATCCCTGAAAAACCAACATCCTATCCTGTTGATCCTATCTGGCCGTCCCTATCGCACTTACTAATAGTGCGATAGGGACGGCCTGATATTTTTATCGTCTATCGCGCGACCATGCTACCCGTGCAGGTCGCGCGATAAGTGCAAATCCCTATCGCACTATTTTTAAGTGCGAATTCACCGATATTTTATCGTCTATCGCGCGACCATGCTTCCCGTGCAGGTCGCGCAAATTAGTTAGCGAATTCACCGAGAGATGGCGCTATACAGTTTAAAGTTACATGAGAAACATGATTATTTTAACTATTGAAAGTATGTACGGATACGGAACCCGCGGTGGGCGAGTCCGACTCGCTCTTGGCCGTTTTTTTTGTATGGTGGGCCGCTAGAGGATAAGCATGCTCACTAAGATAAACTATAATCAATAAAATTTTAATTTATTTTTATTAGACTTGTTGCAAAGAGTATTTAGTCCATATTTTTAACCATTTCCATTATTTTACCACAGGTAATGTTGGAAGATGGCAGAAGCAAAGGCTTTGGGTTTGTATGTTTCTCATCTCCAGAAGAAGCTACCAAGGCTGTCACTGAAATGAATGGTCGCATTGTTGGAACTAAGCCACTGTATGTGGCTTTAGCCCAACGTAAGGAAGACCGTAAGGCTCATCTGACATCACAATACATGCAGCGTATGGCTAGTATGCGCATGCAACAGATGGGCCAGATATTCCAACCAGGTGGCGCTGGAGGATACTTTGTCCCGACTATTCCACCCACGCAGCGTTTCTACGGCCCCGCTCAGATGACGCAGATAAGACCCTCTCCACGTTGGACCGCCCAACCGCCGGTTAGACCCAGCACACAGACGGCTGCTTCTGGCTATCCTAACATGCAGGCGCCATTCCGTCCAGCACCAAGAGGCCCAACTCAAGCAGCCCTGCGCACATCTCTCGGAGCCAGGCCAATCACAGGCCAGCAAGGTGTCCCTGCTACTGCTTCTATCAGAGCACCACTTGTCACCCAGAGTGGACGTCCTGCAGGATACAAGTACACTGCAAACATGCGCAACCCTCCGGCACCACAACCAGCTGTACACATCCAGGGACAGGAACCGTTAACAGCCTCTATGTTAGCTGCTGCTCCACTGCAGGAGCAAAAGCAAATGCTGGGTGAACGTCTCTTCCCATTGATTCAAAGAATGCACCCAGATTTGGCAGGCAAGATTACTGGAATGCTTTTGGAGATTGACAATTCTGAGCTTCTTCATATGCTGGAGCATGGGGAATCTCTCAAGGCTAAGGTGGATGAGGCTGTTGCTGTGCTGCAAGCTCACCAGGCTAAGCAACAAGCCACCAAGAAGGAGTAATACCATTTACATGTTGCTAAAGTAAATACGAAGTGACCAGCTTTTAATAGTATATTAAACAACTACATAGTTCTGTTTAAAGCTTGAATATTGAACTCAACTATTGTTAGACTTGTCCCGCTCATATAAAAAAAATATATAAAATAAAAATTGAAAAAATAAAAAAGTGGATTGCACCATTCCAAAATATAACTTTATTAAGATTATTGGGAGTGCAGTTCCGCAAACAAAAACAATGCAACTACCAACGTTTCTATATTTGAAGTTATACCACTGGGCTCTTTGACTATGTATTTACATTGACTAAGAAGTTTGATTTTAGTTTTTTGTCATCGGAAATAACAACTTTTCTTTTCTATGTATCTCAGTTGGATTTTGGCTTTTGTTCTTGCATTATATTTCTTTCTTTAATCGGTTGTACATTGGATTTACCTCGGATTGTAAACTTGGTCCCCAATGTCACTGATTGAATATTCCTTTGTAATTTGTTACATTATATTCTGTGGAATATTCACAATAAAAATGTTTTTTTATTTACACTCCCACAATCCCCGATCTTAGGCTGTTACAGTCGCTACCTAATTAATATATGGGTGCGGCAAGTGTACACAAAAATATACTGAAAAAATGCCCTTTATTATGACATTGTAAGCAGTCTCCGTAGCCTATAAACCCCTGCAACTTCGGAGGTTTTACACAGGCGTTGCCATCTTTACCACTAGCCTATTTGGGCTCTGGCAACCTTACTTACCTTTGTCAGGAACGCAACAGAATCAGGGTAGTGTATTTGTTTTCCCTGACTAACTCGCGGAAACACGTGTTTTACCCTTTAATACCAGCGAGTAAAAACACAATTTATCCACCAGTGAATAATAGTTATTTGTTATACAAGGGGGCAAAGTTGTATTAACGCCGAGTGTGGAATTGAAAAACGAGCAAGTGAAAGGATTCTAGAGTTGAACCACGAGCGAAGCGAGTGGTTCGAGAATAGAATCCTGAAATTGTGAGTTTTTTAACACACGAGAAGTAAAATACACTTACACCAGTGTGTAACACAAAACTTTTCCCCTCACTATAGCGAGGAAACTACAACGCAAAATAGTACATTACGATACAAGTGCGTAATAATTTTTAAGAAAAAAAAAACCGCCTTCCTTTGGGGTTCTGGTGATAAATACTTTCAAATGTTGGATTATGTTCCAAATATCAGCGTAGTATTTCAATCATATTAGATTTCAAGTAAGTAAACACTTTATTGTACAATAAAAGAATACAACACATAAAATTTAAAATAAAAAGTTTCAGTACAAAGGCGAACACATTTATTGGGTTGGTAAGAAAGTAATGAGCGATCGATTGAATTCCACATAAAATTTTTGAGAGAGTTCTAGAATCTTCTGTGGTCGAAAGTATATAAAGGGCGAGTCGCACAGTTTCTCGTCAGTCATTCACTAGCTCTCGCCGAGCTAATATAAGGAAGAAAATGGACGAATTCGTAGTGGCGACTTTTCATTATCAGATCAACCTAAGTCTGGTCGACCGGTGAATATTGATGTAGCCAAATTAAAAACCTTAATTGAAGGAGATCCGAGGCTAACGAGTCGTACTCTTGCTACCGAGTTAGGCTGCTCTCATGTCACCATAGAAACACATTTACACGAGTTGGGAAAAAACTACAAATACAGTGTTTGGATACCGCACGAACTTGATAGAGATCAACTAAACCGCCGTGCCGATATCTGCATACAACTTCTGTCTTTTCGCCGCACATTCAACTGGTTGGACCATCTTATCACTGGAGATGAAAAATCTCTTATATATAAATCACACACGCAAACGTCAGTGGCTAGACGAAAAAGGAATAGAGGCACCAAAAACAGAGCCTCACCCGAAAAAGTTATGCTGTCCGTTTGGTGGGATATTCATGGTATTATTCACTGGGAACTCCTACCAAGTGGAATGACTGTTACCGCATCAGTATACTGTAATCAGCTTGAAAATTTAAACCAAAAAATCTGTCAGAATCGTCCACAGCATGCTAAAGTTTTTTTCTTACACGACAATGCTCGCCCACACATTGCAAAAGTGACTCGGCTAAAGCTATTGGAGCTAGTTTGGAAAGTGATACCTCATCCACCGTACTCTCCAGACTTGGCACCTACGGATTACGCATTGTTCAGATCGCTAAGCAATGCCTTGAATGAAAAAAAGTTCGATGATCAAGCCCATCTACGACAGTACATAGCTGAGTTTTTTGAATCTAAACCTAAGAACTTCTTCGCCGATGCTATTCATTCTTTACCAGAACGATGGAGACAAGTAGTAGATAACGAAGGCCGTTATATTTTTGATAAATGATTAAAATAATAAATTAAATAAAAATTACAATATTGGTTATGATACGCTCATTACTTTCTTACCAACCCAATAGTTTAAAATTTCGGGCGGCTAAGGCGGAGGGCTTGAGTTTGTAATCCTTCAGTTTCCGCCCTTAATACACAATGTAAAACACACAACACACTTGCTCATAACAAGGATATTATTTGAACTGTTTTTAGGCTCATTGGTGAAGCGAGTCATATAATATCGATCGAACTTCGCTTGCGAAGCTCGTTTGATCATATATTATATTTCCTCGCTTCATTGTTCGATATAATTATTAAGTTTACATTATTGTAGTTGTTTAGAGACAAAGTTTTTAGGCTCATTGGTGAAGAAATTAAACATTGACCCATGCCGAAACGGCAGTAGACGTGGTAGTATGACGAGTGCCTGTGTGCACTAAATGTTGCCACGTCCATCCCGATCTCCGCTAACTTGTTTTATCCACCTGCTTATTGACTGTGCCATCGCGTCCCTGTGAGGGCGCTTCGCAGTTAATAAGAGGTGTTCTGAGTTCGGAGGCCTTTTATCGCTTGTTAAACACCGAAGTCGCGCGACACGTTTCTTTAAGGTACGAAAGGAACAGTATAAGTATGTCTGGTTATATCTCACGATAATTTTTGGGTAGTGTATATTCACTCATTTAATCAGTAAGAATGTTGGCACGCGATGGGCAGTGCATAATGCCAATAATACGCAAGCTTTTTTTAGTACCTAGGTAATCTGCTCTAAAGTATAGTCGTATTTGGATACATTCATCAATGTAATCCAATACTATTTTTGGATCCCAAGAGTGAGTAAGTATATTTTGGAAAATTAGGTCTCATTTTAAATATGCGTTTTAACAAACGTTTAACATGTTCTGTTTTTTTTTTTTTTTGTCCTGCGAAACAGGGATAATGCTGACCTTATGATTGTTTATGGATCCATAATATGACGATCCTGCTGTGATCAAAATGTCCACCATAGTTTAAATCACGTTTAAACGAAACGTTATATTGCTGAATGGTATTTTTAGAAATAGATGCGATCACATGAAGTTTCCTCAGATAACCTTTACCGGAGAGCACCGCTGCACCCAGGAAAAGGCGCTCGTGGAACGGATTCCTGGTGCTGTGATCAGAACAGACCTTATGTTCTTCGGGGCTCATGTAAATAATATCGGATTTTACTAGTGACATTAACAAAGGAAACTACGCTTGGGATTGCCAGACGGGGAAGCTAAACTTCCTGTTACTTTGTCATAAATTATCTTTTTTAAAGATTTTAAAATGATCGGCAATGGAGGGAAACTATAAAAGTCTAGTGTAAAAGCATCTACAGCTGATGCATCTGGGTATTTCCACCATGATAAGTAAGTGTACATTTGGCATTGGAGCGAGAAGAGAAAAGATCAATATCAAGCTCACCAGCAGTATACATTATGCGTAGCAGTATAAACGCTTCATGAGATAGTTACCATTCAGTATCGAGATTCACATTTCGTGATACCCGGTCTACTTCTATATTGTCTTTCGTATATTTAATATTTATATACGATGCAAAAAAAACCAAAGGTTTCGCTTCTTCGCACCACTGCCAAATCCGTCTGAAAGGGTCGTTCAAATTTCGAAATTGAACGCTGCCCATGCGATTTTCATCGCTTATATCAGTTATAGCTTTCGTATTGTCTATACGAATTAATATAAAACAGTCACAACGACGGTCATTTGAGAAATATTAAGAGGTAAACATACTGCTAACATTTCCAAATGGTTTATGTGGAAAGCTTTTTCCTCGGATCTCGACGCTCCGTGTGCAAGAGAATATAATATTCATCCCCAGTTCGGATCATTTAATATTAGTTTCGGTAATTTAATTTTCTTACTATAGTTTGGGTCGCGTTGCAAGGCTAGAAATTTTTGGCGTTCTAGAATTTTAGTATATAGCCACCCAAATTTAGCTGCAGGGCATGCGTTAATAAGTACTCCGATCAGTTGAGATAATTCTCTAACGGAACAAGAGTGTAGTGACAGAGATTTTCTAACCATCACGTTGATTTTCTTTCGTTTTTCCCGTAGGTAAAAAAATCGACTGAGTTTGAACATAAAACCTAAGTCTCGACAAACCTGTCGTGGTTTTAATGTCCTATTAGTATAGTTTATGACAAAGCACAAGCATTCTAGTAGGTTAACGTTTACGTTTCGTAAACACTCTACATAAGAGTACCGACACATAAAATACCGCGCTAAAAAAGACCATAAGACAAAGCCGTAAATTCATTTAAGTTAATAAACTAGGGTTTTCATCTTCAAAATGGACGCTCAGATATTTGCGGCAATATCTCGCAATAAGAATCAGTGGGTAAGCTTCCTTCAAATCAACTGTAGCCATGAAGCTACCTGTTGGTAAGTATAAGCTTAACAGTTGGTCTGTGGTTTTCCATTTTGAAATGTTCTCTAGGAATAAATTTGTTCAGCTTTTCGAGAAATTATACACGCGTGGCTTTTTACTACATTACCGCGCTTGTATATGTAAGGTTTGTTTTTTTCCTCGCAAGTGTGTTGAAAAACGTCGTATGAAACACGTGTGCATTGGTCTCTCGCTTTGCTTGCGCGCACGCCTCGTCTCATGACCAACATACCGTACAACTAAGGGCCCGCTCACACGGGCAACTGTTGCCGGCGACTTTTTTGTCGCGACCATGGCTTAGTATGAAAGTGCGCACACGAGGCGACGCAACTTTTCATACAAATACGAAAGTCGCCGAGCAACTGTTGCCTCCGTGTGCGCGGGGCCTAAGGGCCCCCACAGACGGGCGACGCAACTTTTTTGTCTCCGTCGCTCGGTCTATGGGCTAGTATGAAGGTGCGCACACGACGCAACTTTTCATACAAATACGAAAGTCACCGAGCAACTGTTGCCTCCGTGTGCGCGGGGCCTAAAAAAAATGAAATTTATTTAATGTGGCAACTCGTTTCAGTATGACAGTGTCAATTTGTCTTGTCACAAAAAAATTAACCCTCTGTATCGGGATTTCCATTTGTCATCTTTAAATTAATTATTATCTGAGTATTCTGTAACATGGATGATAATAATGCATCACAGTCCACTGAACTTCACAAGGACAATGATATCAAACCTAAAAAGAAGAATAAAAACAAGAAAAAGCGTAGTGGAGGAGATGGTGACCACGGCGGGTCAAGTTCCGCCGCTGACGGTATAGTGGCCGTGCCCAGTTCTGGTGACGTTCACCAAAACATATCTATCAAAGATTTAAAAATGGCAATGGACGTCCTAAATCTACAACAGAAGCCAGCTAAAACAGCTGAGGAAGCTCTCCACAAGTCATACCAGTTTTGGTCCACTCAGCCTGTCCCAAAAATGGATGAAAAAATTGTTTCTAATGAGCCTATCGAACCACCTAAGTCACCGGAGGATATAAGAGCGGAACCTTACACCCTACCTGATGGCTTTAATTGGGATACCTTAAACCTAAATGAGCCTTTGGTATTAAAGGAACTCTACACATTGCTAAATGAAAATTATGTAGAAGATGATGACTGTATGTTTCGCTTCGACTATCAAACGGATTTCCTCAAGTGGGCACTTCAGCCTCCAGGTTGGAGGATGGATTGGCACTGTGGTGTGCGTGTCGTGAAGTCTGGAAGATTAGTAGGCTTTATTTCTGCTATCCCTGCTCAATTGAGGATTTATGATCATGTGCAAACTGTTGTGGAAATAAACTTTCTTTGCGTGCACAAAAAGCTCCGTGCTAAAAGAGTTGCTCCTGTTCTGATCAGGGAGATAACTAGGAGAGTTAACTTGACAGGGATATTTCAGGGTGTCTACACGGCTGGTATTGTACTGCCTAAACCAATTGCCACTTGCCGCTATTGGCATAGATCCCTCAACCCAAAAAAACTAATTGACATTAAATTTAGTCATCTGTCACGGAACATGACTATGCAGAGAACTCTAAAGCTTTTTAAACTCCCAGATTTACCTAAAACTCCTGGTTTCAGAAAACTAGAGCCTCAAGATTCTGAAAAAGTTGTGCCATTATTGAACAACTACTTGAGTAAGTTTGATTTGACTCCAATATTTAACGAGGAGGACTTTAAGCACTGGTTTACCCCACAGCCAGATATTATTGACAGCTTTGTAGTGGAAGCTGCTGATGGCTCTATTACAGACTTTGTAAGTTATTATACACTGCCATCTACAGTTGTTTACCACCCTGTGCACAAAACATTGAAAGCTGCTTATGCATTTTACAATGTGTCAACCAAAACCCCATGGGTAGACTTAATGCATGATGCATTGATAACTGCTAAGAACTCCGGATTTGATGTTTTCAACGCATTGGACTTGATGGAGAATAAGGAGTTCTTGGAGCCATTGAAATTCGGCATAGGTGATGGTAATCTGCAGTACTACTTGTACAATTGGCGGTGTCCTAGCATGACACCTAATAAAATTGGTTTAGTCCTGCAATAACCAAAATGTTTAGATTGGTATTTTAATAGCCAATGTTTTCTTTTTGTCACTTTATTGAAGTGTTTTTTTTTTTCAGAATTATAGTTTTAGTTCTTAAACTGTTCTTTCATTTGTCACCTGCACCTTATTATTTATTGAAAATTACAAATATTTAATTGTTGCAGTTGACTGCAATAACAATTGACAAGCAATCTAATTTGCAAGACTTTTCCTGACTAGTTGTAAACACTGTCTGTTCCTATACATAAAATTAAAGTAGAGTACAATGGAGGAAATAATACATTTCATAAAGCAATTTGGTACTAAATAATTCAATGATGCAGTATAATTATAATTGACTGCTGTTGTCCACGACGTCGTTATCAATCGAATATATCTCCCGATATGCCGGAATGAATTTACACCTAGAATTTAGAATTTAAACCTACATAATGACCCTACATACTTAAAATAAAATTTGATTATATTATCATACAAACTTTCATCCCCTGAAAAGTCCCGTAGGAGACGAAATTAATGGGACGATTCTAGTGTGTGGAGGCGCTTTGGACGAAATTACTCCAATTTTCCTGATCAAATTGTCAATTTGATAATCTTGTTTGGAAGGCCTTTAATATTTTTTTCACCTTGCAACATATTTTGTTAGAGAAATTGACTTGACTGTTCGCTTCGACATGCATTCGACGTTCTTTACCACTTCTTTGCGAAATTAAAATTGTTGGTTGATTGCAGTACTGGGATTCCGAATTAGATAATTTGCCATAATTTATAAGGTAGGACGTAATTTGCTGCATATGTGCCAAAAAATTTGAAAGAATACTAGCTCGAATTTTGAATAATAATAAAAACATGTAATAGGTGAAACCATCGGATTTCTCTTGCTTACGCGTCAAAATTGTTTTTTTCAGGAGTTTTTTTCAAGATCTAATAAACATTTGTACAATAGAAATGTAGGCTTTTTTGTGTACTACCTGTATCACCCGTTATACCTCTCTGAATCCGGCTCTGAGTGTTTTCTACAGCAAACATATTTTCAAGTAAGGTATGTCTTCAAAATAATAAATAGTAGAACATTGAATTTGTGTTCATGTAGATATTTTTCAAATTTATTGACGAGTATCTGACGAGTAAAATCTGCTTGTTTGAAATGTTCAGTTAAATTTAGTTTTTGTTGGGACCATAAGTACTGAAACTTTAAGTGGAATTTTTATTTTAAATCTGTTATGAATATTTGTTAATTGATTTTAGCAAAAATGGCTGATAAAGAACAAGTGATTTCGGCACTCCGGGCGACACTGCTCTCAGTAAAAGGAGCTCTGACCATCAAACAATGTAACAGTAAGTACCAATTTTTTTTGTGAGCGTCAGGACCCCTGGACCACTACAGATATTTGATGTTTAGTACATACTAAAATTTAGTACCTATTTGATACTATTTGGTACCTGAGTACATATATTTGGTACCTCCACTGATATCGAAAAATCGAGCGAATAAAGTGGCTAGACATTCTGACGTCAGGATGTCTGGACCATTTTTGGTTTACATAGTTCTAGACAACACTACTAATTGATATCTTAGTCAATATTTACTCCCTATTTGGTACCTGTCAATATATTTTTTTCAATATTTTTTTATATACTCTAAACCACCTTCTCAGGTAAAATATAGGTCGGCAAAACGCCATAAAGACAGAGGACTAAAATTTTAACGTTTTTAACCACAGGAGATTACCGAGAACTTCAGGGAGAGTGGATACCATTTAAAAAGTTGGGTTATCCGACACTGGATAGGCTCTTTGTTGATGTTCCCGGTTTCAAAGTGACACAAATAAATGGAGAATGGTATGTTGATGCAATAGCAAGTCAGGAGACCCAACACATTGCAGAAATGGTGTCTCGTCAAAAATCTAGCAAGAAGCCAACACCAAGGTTTAATTTCCCTGTAAGTAATTTTTAATCTCATTAAAAAATGTCATCCTTTAACTAGGTTCCATGGTTTTGTCTTCAGAAACAATTATAAAATAGGTTATTTATGTTAAATTAAATCTAACCCAGGATTGGGTGTATAAAATAGAGAACAGTAATTCTCACATACATGTTAGATAAAAAAATGTATATAGTAAATATTTTAAGTAGACACATCTTTGCTTACAACATTGTATAGCAATGAAGGTCAGAATTTTTATTGGTTTTAGCATTTTGATGTAAATTTTTATTTTAAAAGACGCTCGAGTCAATGAAAAATTTCTAAAAACTTTTTCATTATGGCTCAAAAAAAGGTGTGATACTCAAGATCGGTAACAATTAGCCAAAAAATCTAAACGGTCCGACACAGATTATTTCATTGTTATTCAGATTCTCAAATTTCTTTTCGTTTAAATAAGTTTTGAAGGAGGAAACAGTTGAAAGTGGAACCTCGATTTTAAAGATTTTTTCGCAATATCTTTTAACTGAGTTGTTCTTAATGGACATTTTTTTTCGATAAATCTAGTTAATAACATTTGTATATTTAACTGAAATTCCCAAATTGAAAGGGGGACTCCTTTCCATTTTAGCATTTTCGCTCTCATAGCGTCTTAAGTAAAATTCAATATGTACTGTTTATTTAGGGCTGCCATCTCAAATTTCGCCAAACCCGGACAAAGATTCAAAAAACCCGGACATTTGGCGTAAATCGCATTTTTTCCCCGGACGAGTCCGAAAATATTTTTAAAAACCTTAAAAACAGGACCTTTAATTTTGATCCATCTATTTTTTGAATTTCACACAATGTGTAATTTGCAACAAACACAAACAAAACAATTTTTCTTACAAAAAAATAAAATGTGTCTCTTTTTAGGGTTCCGTACCACAAAGGTACAAAAGGAACTCTTATGATGCAACTCTGTCCGTCTGTCACATTACTAAATAACTCAAGAATTACTTATGCTATGATTTGAAAGGTTGTATGGAGAATTTCGCGATTTTCAAATTTAACGCGAGCGAAGCCGCGGGCAAAAGCTAGTTTCTTATAATTTTTTAAAAATAATTTTGGTAAAAAAATACCGTTCTCACCCCCGCCCCCTTATCTCCGAAGTTTACCAACGAAGACTTGTGATTTGTTCACGAAACATTGGCTAAATAGTACAGGAACAATGAAATCGAGTCTGTATCTTGGAAACTTTTTTTTTAAATTGACGTTTTTTTTACATTTCAACTTTCAATCTTACCACTCTTGCATATTATACATCCATATCGTATTTCAAAATTATACGAGATTCTACCTTAACAGTATATGTTTCAAATAAAGTGAAAACTGTCGAAATCGGTTAACATTATAAAGAACTAGCTTTTGCCCGCGACTTACCTCGCGTTAAATTCGAAAATTGCAGTATGCTCTATACAAACTGTCGACCCCCTTTTTAGGGAAGTGTGGGGGGGGGGGGGAAGTAAGAGACAAAAAGTAGCCTATATCACTCTCCATCCCTTCAACTATCTCCACTTAAAAAATCACGTCATTTCGTCGCTCCGTTTTGTCGTAAAAGACAGACAAACAAACAGACACACACACTTTCCCATTCAAAATATTAGTATGGATTATCCCTGAAAAATCATCATACTATACAGCTTATACAGGTCGCCCAATTTAGTTAGAGAATTCACCGTGATATCCATCTATACTTACTATACGCAATAATGCTCATTAGTACCTATACTTCTAGTCAAGCAAGTAATTAGAGTTATATGAGATGGGATTTTTTTTTAACTATTGAAAGTTTGTACGAATACGTAACCCTCGGTGGGCGAGTCTGAGTCGCACTTGGCCGGTTTTTTTATTATGTAAACAGATATTAATTAATGAGTCAACTTAAATTCGCTGATAAATTTTTAAATTCAATGAGGTGTTTCCTTACATGAAAAGTGTCCGGGTTTTCCCCGGACACTTCTTGACACCCCGCCCGGACGGCCTCCAAACTAGGACAAATCCGGGGAAACCCGGACGGATGGCAGCCCTATGTTTATTGCACATCTCACAAAGTTTATATTGTGAGTTGATCCTGTGTTCTTTACTCAACCACATAAGTGCAGTTTTGGTGACATTTTTTAATTTTATTGCGAGGCTTACAGTTTTTAGCTTATTTAGGAGTTATATTTGAAGTGGTTTACAATGCAACACACTAAAGAAGCGATATAAGTGGTATCCACTCCACTTATACTTTTCGGTTTCGTGCGGACTAAAACACAACATACTTTTTATCATTGTTATCGTTTTTAGAATCGGTTTCCCAAAAAAGAAGGCTCATGGCGGAGACCAGCAACCGCCGGGTCTCACACCAGCTATAACAACGCAAGCTATAATTACAATAATCAGTACTCAAACCAATATTACCGAGCGAAAGGCGGAACACCATTCAACAACAATTATAGTAACAAGGTAAATACATTATACTGTAATGCTTCATTTGCATAACTAAATTAAAACACTACTTAATATTATAGCTTGGATGGTTTTTGTTAAATACTAATTCTTCAAGGCGTATTAAATTCAAACCTCGTTCAGTGAATACTGCTATATATTTTTTCTACTCCCGAACTGTTATTCGTCATTTACAGGGTCGTGCATAGATCTTTAAAACCCTACATAAAAGTCTATTCCCTAAAGCCAGCGTCCGCCGGCTTTCCGCGCATGCGCGCAGTATCGAAAAAACTGAAAACGCATTGTTTGGCTCTGTAACCATGGCAACGCATTCTTATAACGATACTGCGTGCGTACGCGGGAAGGCTTTGGGCAGCTGAGCTGACAGTGCAAACATTTGCGTCATAATACAGGAAACAGTGTGAATTTCACGAAAGTTATTCAAGAAAACTATTAAAAACTAAGTGCATGGTCGTAGAAAAAGTATTGTATGCAACGGTGTTTAACTGAGTCAAAAAATACTCGTGGCGTCTTAAATAACAATTTTCGGCTTCGCCTCAAATTGTTACCCACGCCACACGTCTTTTATGACCTCCTTTAAACGCCTGTTGCATAAAATACTATTGTTTTAGCACAATAATAAATTCAGTAAACCGTACGAAACGAAACCTCCCTTAACGAAAACGACATCGAAACCATTGACGGAAAATACTGAGAGACCAGAAAGGACAACATATAGCGCTGTTACCAAACCAGTGAACCCTCCCGCGCCAGCCAAGGAGCCAGAGAGAGTCTCTGAAAGGGTCCCTCTGGCACCTGTCAATACTTACTCAGAAGACGTAAGTATTCATTCATGTAACTACTGATGATTTCCGAGAGGTTTACAACTAAATGAGAATTTCTACTCTTGGAGTAGCATTATCTAGCCAGTGTATAAGGTTCTCTATCCATGTATAATAAATAAATGTCGGTAATAAAGCTTTGCTGTGCACCTATAAATGATTGGCCAGACTATGGATTTACTTTTATATTTATTTCAGGTAAAACATTCCGTGCGAACAGAAAATGAGCCTGAACTTAAGCAAAGCTCTAAGATGTCAGCCTCACAAAGACTGTCCAACCTGAGAGACCGGCTGAACACTGTAGATCTTATACCCTTGCCCCTGCCAGCCACTAATAACGATTTCGTTGTAAGTATACCTATTACCTATGTCAATTTTCATAATGAAAAGGTATTTATGCTTCAAGCGCAATGAGGTCCTTTCTAGAATAAATTCCAACAGGAATTCTAATTGTGATAAGAAGGTTCTTATTGCTTTTGAAGCATTAATAGGATATTTAGGACTTTCAGGACCCTTTAGACATGGATCGCCGAATATCGCCAGACTTGCATAAAGTTCAAATGTAATTTAATTATATGTACGTTAGGTACTAGTATAAAAACACACATGAATGAAATAGTACCTACATTGTGCAATGTGGGAAGGAAGCTAAATATTGCAAACGAGACTAAGTTAAATCACGCCGGGTTACACTCAAAGTTTCATCACATTTGCAATTCAATCATAATTTACACGTCACAATTTATAAAAAATATGTAATAAGATAAAAAAAAGGTCATACATTACTAGAAATTTCGTAATTCCCTAGAAAGAACGATTTTTCTATAACTCCCGGTCCGCCTGCGCGTAATTGCACTTTTGCTGTGTGCGATGAAAACAATCTTGTCATTAGTACAAATGCGTACATTACGTCCCTTGAAGAGATCTCTTTCAGTTCACCTTTGAGGGATTCACGGATAATTGAATTCGGTAGTCATTCGTACACGTACAGTACAAAAAATAGTAAATTATTTATGTATTATTGTATACGTATTTATAGGAACATAGCGGCCCCGTGACACATGTGGCACCGGCGTACAGCTTAGAACCCCCGCCGGACTCCAGTTCTTCCGTGGCTAAGCTGGAATGGACCTGTCGCAAGCTGGGCTTGACGCAGCCCGTCTACAAGGTTCACGACATTCGACCGAAACGAGGCCCCGTCAGTTACGACTGCTCAATTAAGGTATGTCTTGGCTTCATATATTCTTGATATACTTAGAAGACACTAATTTCAATTTCATTCCCATGTGTACCCTCCTTGCGATTATACGTTAACGTGGATAGATATGTTTGTAATAACATATACAGTTTATCAGAACAATGAAATGGAGATCTTTAATTAATTAGCAGAAAATTTATAGATTCGTCTTTAATCCGTGACACTTTTTTACAGCCATATTCTCATACCATAGCCACACCACACATAGCCTTTATATTTATTTATTTAAGTATATGACTTTCTTTATTTATTTATTTATCTGTCTGTTTCTCTCTCTACTTTTTACTTTGTGTTATCCATATCATCGTCATCATTAGGCCTTGTGTATCTTTACAGATGATTTAAGTAGCATCTCTGATCGAGCGATAGCGCCGCTTGTGGCTATATACTGTATAGTCCAATTCGTAATCTACCACATCTGTCACAATTAAAAATAAAATGAGAGTCCGCACGAAAGCGATCCTCATTGTGCCTTATTGCCCGTTTTCGGGCTAACGCCGTGTCTTGCGAGGGCGACGGTCGCGCGATGGTCGCACGACGGCGATGCGACGCATATGAAATCAAACCTTATCGATATGGAAGTATGAGACGCGTCGGCGATGGTCGCGCGACCGTCGCCCACGCAATACACGGCGTAAGTTTTGAAACCAGGACCTATCATGGGTTTCACGGCCTCTTAAAAGGCTGTCCCTCCACTCGGCGCGGTTTTGCTGCTAGGTCTTCCCATGAGTTGTTATCAATGTTAAACGCTATCATATCGCGCTTTACGCAGTCCAGTCAGGAGTGGACGTCCTACATTACGCTTGCCTGATGCGATTTGGCTCAGCATGGTCCGTCTGGGCACATAACGTGGAGTAAAGCACAGTTTGACGTTTCAAACTAACTTTATTTGGGAACTTGTCCCGTATACATATAAGGACTATAAGTTACATCTAATTAGGATATGAGAATAACAAAATAAACTAAACGACGTTAAATTATCGACGCTGAGACGCTGTTTGCTATACGAGAATGACACAGAGATACTAAGATTTAACAAATTAATTATCTACTTTAATTGTGTCATTAGCTAATTACTTGAGAGAATTAAACAATTGATAGAATACATATAACACTTGTCAATAGAAAATCGCGTCCAATTAAGAACCCGTAGGCGCGAAGAGTGGACTTTCCATTAGTTAATTGAATTTCGCGCTATTTCCACTGACAAGTGAGGTGTTTGACTACATACGTTATCGTGTGCAGGTCGGTGCGTCGTACTCGGCGTCGTCATACCCGGACTCGTCGCCGTCGCAAGAGCTGGCCAAGGAGGTGGCGGCCGTGAAGCTGCTCATGGAGATCGAGGGCTCGGGCCCGGGCGGCATGCCCACGTCCTCGCCCGGCAAGGCCGTCGCCTCGCTCGCCGACCTAGTGGCCGAACACGAGGCCGGCCTCTGGGCTAGCACTGTTCCACATTTATATAGGTACGATCAATTATATTTCTCATGTTTTGGCTTTACAGTTCAGTAGGGCATATTATAAATGCACTGTTTTACAGCTAAATACGCTTTGATCGCTCTGTCATGTTCCGTTTTGTTGAAAAAAACCTACTAAACCGATGTTCATTCTTTCATTAAAACTTTATCACTTGTATGAGGGCATTTTCGCGAGAACAATCACCAAAAATATTTTTTCTAAGGTAGGTAAATTTTATGTTTTTTCGATTCAGAATCACGAGCCCTTTCGATCCAGGACAAAAAATAAGAGACAAAAAAATGTTCCCAAAATTTTCTATGTATTATTTTGCATACTTTTCACTTTGTAACCGCTGTACAAAGTGTTTGGAAAATGGTAACGTAGTGGAAAAATTAAATTTGGGACGCTTTTTTTTACCTAGTAGGATCGAAAGACCTCGTGATTCTGAGTGGGAAAAACATTAAATTTACCTATTTTGAAAAAAAAAAGTTTTGAATCTTTTTTCAGACAAAAATTACCTAAACTTTGAAATTAGGCATTTAGTTGTCTGTTTTACAAGTCCGTTTATAGGGTTCCGTACTAAAAAGGTACAAAAGGGACCCTTATTTTGTATTTTATGATTGAATCGGCACTTGAAATACGGCAAAAAGAGTTTTCGTTTGTATTACATATATTAAATTGTGCCACGTGTCCTGGCCGAAAATTCTAATTTGTCTACTACGGTTCGGCATATGACAAACGACAGAATAGGGACGTTTCCTGTATTTAATAGTTAATTTATTTGTTCAACATCGTGGTTGTTTAACCGGGCGTGCTTTAAAGTTTCAAAATTGTAGCGTGTGTTTCGAAAAATGAATCCTGAGAGTGGTGAGGGTTAACCAAATGTCGCCTCCGAGTAAAACCCTTTTTTTTTTTTCATTTACATTATCGCTAGGAAAATACTAACTATAACTCACTACATTTCTTTTGAGTTAATAAATGTCTTTAACCAGAAATATCAAACAAAAAAAATCTAAATTTATATCATTTATATTTATCTTTCTAAGTCATCATTTAAAAGTGAATTCTAATAGCAGTCAACAAGACGAAACAATTCATAAATTGCATCGGATTATACGTATTGCCCCACCTGTCGATAAAATGCAACATTCTAATCAGTTTTTAATAGGCAAAACAATCCTTTCTTATAATGCAATCCATCGCCCTACGCGACAACATTTCCATCGTCATCATTTAGATGGCTGGCAGTCCTCAACTGTGCGTTTCTTCAGAAACTTCCTGCCCCGCACAGCTAAACTGTGGAATGAATTGTCGCCTGCGGTATTTCCGGACTGATACGACCTTCAAATCTTCAAGAAAAGAGCGTACACCCATATTAAAGGCCGGCAACGCACCTCCAACACCTGGTGTTTCGGGTGTCCATGGGCGGTGGTGATCGCTTACCATCAGGCGACCTGTCTGCTCGTTTGCCTCCTATCCCATAAAAAAAAAATGCATTAAATTTTAAACCTTTAATGGAGACTGTTCTAAAAATAACGAATTCCGTACCCTATTCACACTACAAACGTGGTTTGTTAAATATGAAGTTTTCGTTCTATCACTTCAACTTTCCTGCCCTAACTGCGCAGTTCCTAATGTGATTCAGTCCGCAGCGCACTTGTCTTGAAACATTAACGTTTAACACTTTAGCAACCAAGAACCCGCCTGGTGGGCATTCGTAAACTTTGCTCAGGGGCGGGTTCTCGCCATACAGCCGGGCGGTTATAAATAGCGACCGGTTTATGTTATGACATAGTGCAACATTTTTGTCTAGTAGTGAATGTGTTAATCTCGGCCTCGGTGAGGAGGATTGCCCCACGCCCACGGCATACCTGTCTTGCCTACGGCACACCGCTTGGGAACCTCTGCCCTAACTTGTAAATTTAATCGCTACATTTTCATTGGAACCTTGATATTTCAGAGAAACCTTGATATTTGCGAAAAACCAACGTCTTTGATCTTAACTTCTGGCCCAGACACGAATATCTGTACCTTGAAATAATTTTTAGAACCCCGACGGGTTACGATTTAGTGATTGCATGTAGCCCTAAATTTTAGGGGAGCAATTTTCTTTTATTTTTATTACCAATATCTAATTTATAATTTTATTGGACCATGCTAAAATAATGTTTTCATACAATATCATAACATAATTAGAGTGTATTTTTAATTTATTCAGCAATTAATAACGGTTCACGTTAGGTAATCTTATACGGACTAGTTCTTTGGTAATTTATACAGACATGCAACTTTGCTATTGACATGACTCATTAACAACTTGATTTATACCTGAATGCACTAACTAAAAACTCACTCGATTCGATTTCCTTGCTTATAATTACTTACCTTAATGAGCATTTCTTTCTTTTATGCCATTTTTTTATTTTGATTAATTTAGGGAATTTTAGGTCAATTGTACTCAGAATCACGAGTACTTTCAATCTCACTCGGAGACAAAAAATGTCCCAGAATTACCATACATTTTTGTTACTTTCCTCTTTTGTTACCCCACACAACATGTACGGAAAATGGTAACAAAATAAGAAGAAATCGTATGGGACCATTTTTTAACTACTAGGATTGAAAAAACTAGTGATTCGGAGTAAAAATAGCATATTTTTTTCAAAAATATCACATTTCATAAAAGTTGCGAAAAAAAAGAAATGCTCTATTAATACTGTTTTATACTGTAAAAGTAAAGTAATGCATGCTATGTCATCACGAATATTTCTTATAAATCTAATACAATCATGCACTTCAATGTAAATAAAACTTCAGTCCATAACTACCTTCTTAATAAATTTAACAGTTTAAACTCCTTAACATTTCACATTTTGTATGTTATAAAGGAAGAGGTCATGTAGTGCTGAATTATGTTTTTAGAGAAAAGTTTGGAGAGAATTTGCCCAGTAACTGGCAAGAACTGGTGGAAAATTGTCCTCGAATATTAAAAGACAGAGTGGTTAATGGACTATTAGTACTTCTCCCTAACAAAGAGGTATGTAGAGAAGATATCTCTTGCAAATTACTTACACCACTCCTGTAGGCTGTAGGTTTCTTATATACACTTATTTTTATATAGAGTTATTCCCTGAATGAGGATAATTATATTCTATAAATTATCTGATTTCTATTATCTTTTTGGGGCAGTGAGGGCAGCTACTGTCAATACTGACAGTCTATGTATCCGTTCAATTATACTAGACAAGATAATAGACATCAGTGATCATTAAAACATTTCAACATTTTCATTTGATTCCAAAGAGTATTCATTACATTTCTATCATTTCGTGACATAATGTATTGCTTTAAAATAACTTGGAGCTGTAGTTTGATTAATTATAAAATGTTCAAATAACTTGCACGTTGCACCGATCATAACTCTGAGTGACGCAGCTGCTATTACCTTTGAATTAGATTAAAACTTTGATTACAAGGAATCAGACATTATATTCGTATCTAGTGGAAGTCCAAGTTTATTTGAAGTAGATGTTGAAGTGCTCTCGTTTGCAGGGCGCGCCGCCGCTGTTCCCGGAGAACAGTGTGTCGGACGTCACGATCGACAGCGATTTGCCGCCACTCAAGTTCCCTGAAGAGGATTTCTGGAACGTATTCGTGACCGTTGCGAATTCCACACTCGAAATTTGGCTTCGGATTGTAGGGCCAGATTACAGTGTAAGTATATGTATATTCTAGGTTCTAGAAAAGAGGAATCTTAGTATTTCAGATGTGTATATTGCCTTATATATAATTATTATTATGTACCTACCCAGCGATTGTTAATATACCTAGATGTCTAGAGAGCTCTCAAAAATGACCCCACGAATATTGTGCCACGGTAGGCGGGGCCTCAAAATTGTGCCACGGAGCTTGTCAGTGCGCTAATGGCGGCCAGTCGGAACAGTCGTAGTAATATATGTTTACAAGAAGAATATGCCGTACTGTTTTGTAATATCATGCGCTAGTCGTTCCAACAAATACGGAGAAAAATATGAGATTAAGTTTCATGTGTAATTTGGCGAGGATCATAATTATTTCGATTTATTTTGTACGAGTTTCTTTTGTATGGGGATGATGTTATGCAATATTTTTAATAGCCATTGATATTTTAAAACTTTCATTTTTCTATAATTTTATTCGAAGCGTTTCTCCCCGGCACTGTTTTACTACTTAAATGCCTACACTATGCCGGTAGATATACTAAATTCTCATTCCTATGCCACTGGCATAAGTCAATTTTTTATACCTATGCCAGCGGTATAGGGATATGAAGTTTTTAAACACATCTGCCAAGCAAGTGTGCTCGCGCGTAGGGAATGCAAACCGGTAAACCGGTTTACCGGTTTCCCGGTAATTTTGCCAATTTTGGGTTCGGTAAATTACCGGTAAATATATTCAAAAACCGGTTTTTTACCTAAATTTAAATTTACTTAAAAATTACTACAAAAAGCACTTCTGTCGCAATTTCTTCGTAAATAAACACTTGTAGATACTTCTCGTAAACACTTTAGTTAGCAAGAATTCGTTTTCTCCACGAACACGTTTATTTTTTGTGTATAATTGCTATGCTATATTCTGGCATTGAAAACATGTTTGTTATATCTTACCCACTGTAATAGGGATGAATGGTTGTCGTTTCATAAACGTACCTTACTTAGGTACGTTTCTGCTGCTGCGTCTGCCGACATATTTCGTGTCATATGGAGACCCATCATCAGGCATGAGTTCTTCCAGGGGCTAGAGTCCGTGCATTGTTGCCTGCACTGTGCGTGCCTGCATTGTCGGTTCTAGAGATGCAACGTATAGTCGTTTGGCCGGATACCGGATACCGAATATTCGGCCTAACCATCGGCCGAATATTCGGTATTCGGCCGCCCAATATTCGGACAGCAGAATTTTACCTACAATACCTACAATTTAAGCAGGGAGCGGGCGCGTCGTGCAGGTTTTGACTTGTTTCGTAGTGAACTTCGCGCAGAGTCCATTTTTATTTAAATGTTTATTTTTTTTATAATAAAGGGCTATGATTATAAGTATTATAACCGTAACTGTTTTTGTTTTTTACATTTAATTTGTTTACTCCAAAATCATTCAATCAAAAATAGCACATCCGGTATCCGGCCGGATAGTACGTCACTATCCCGTATTCGGCCGAATATTAAAATAAGCGCTGAATAGGCCGGATACCGAATAGTAACCGAATATTCGGTGCATCTCTAGTCAGTTCCAAGATAATAAAAAAAACCTGATTTATATAAAACCAACAAGTGTGGACTGTGGACATGGACAATCAGTCAATCACTATCCACAGTTGGTTTTATAAACTCCAAATTTAGACCCCGAATGAAGGATAAGACCATAAATTCACTCATTGTTATATACATATTTGATTAGCTTTTAAGATAAGACCACCTCCTCCTTGCATTGGTATCTTCATTGCTGAGGGTCGTGAAGTCCCAATAGAATCAGTTTTATTCTGACATTCTGTTCCGGTTCTGAAGTTGGGTGTAGAGGATGGAAGGGATCTCATCTGTCCATCTTGCGACCTCTGGATCGTTAGCCATCAACCTTGCCAGTAATGATTAGTGGCTCAAGGTTGTGGCCTTTTTCCCTCCAAAAACTCCAAAATTCTACGTAAACAGATGGTTGATAACCTGGTGTTGATTTTCAATTCGCGTAAGATATACACATTTGTACGGAAGGCAATTCAGGGTATTTGCAAAATCTTCATCTAGCACCACATCTCGAAAACGTCAATGCGGTTGCAGCCATTTTTCAGACTCCAAGTCTCAGCTCCGTAGAAGAAAATGGAGAAGACTAGAGCGGAAACCAATCCGGTTTTGGTTCGGTTCTCAGGAACCAAGAATTACGGAGATAACTAATTCTTGTAGCTGGGACTCTTTTGGCCATTCCTATGCGTATTCTGATTTTTTTTTTAAGAAGAACCGGTATTGTCGATGTCTGCGCCGAAGTATATGAAGTCATCTACTGTTACTGGTCTAAGAGCATCTGTGTGTTGTATCTACTTACCACAATCCACCACCATGAGCTTGGTTTTTACTGTGGTTAATCTTTAGATGCGTTTCCAGACTGATGCGTTCCATTTTACCAGTGCTGTCAACCATTTCCGCTTCATTGGCGGCCAGAAAATTAGTGTTATCTGCCTATCGAAAATTCGTTATTTTGGTGCGCACCAATGATGATTCATCCCTCCCAGCTTCCGCAGGCTCTTCTGATGACATATTTACCGTAGGCAGGTGACGGGTAATCTTATCAACACCTTTTACAAAAGTAAAGGGCTCGAAGCTGTTTGCCTGCCTGCTGTGCGGCCGACATATAAGTAGGCCAGTAAACTTGTTTAAACACACGTACGTGTCAGTGGCATAGGAGTTCGATTATTTTGATCACAGACCTTGTGTCACCGCCACCGGCATAGTGGTTTAAATGGCCAATCTGAACACATTCGTGGACACGTATGGTATAGCATACGCGTAGTCATTTGTTTCCTTTGGTCTATGACAGATGACGTCACTAAGCGTCCCTAAACGTGTTAATTTAGAAGGTTGTAGAATAGAAATAGACGTGACCTGTGGCCCGGTGTCAGTACGGCGTATTATGATCTTGGAACCAGTTTTCGGCTGTCATTTTGTTTGAAAGTAGTGTTCTATGTTATTATCTTTCGGTGGCGACATCTAAGTAATTACATATTTAAGGGCCGGTTTTTCAGTCGCCAGATAAATATATCTACCAGATAAAGTTATCACTATCCTTTTCATCACACGTATAAATGACAGTGACAGCTGACATTTATCTGACAGATATTATTTATCTGGCGATTAAAAACCAGCCCTGAAAAGGTAAAATTTATAAAATGAAAGCCTACGTTTAACAGCTGTTAACAATAGATGGCGACTGACAACAACCTGAACGTGACTATACATTGATATACAGATATAAATTGAATTTATCTAGCCATAAAAATACTTATTATAGCGGAATACGTGTACGACATAATTATTATTTTCATTATGTAGGTTGTTACTTCATAACAACAAATTAATTATGTAGTTATTTTTTAATATGCATAAAATTAAAATTATTTCTGCTTGGTTCTTTAATGTATGACATAAACACATCCCTTTTCGTGTCAAATTTTAGTCAAATATGAACCGCGAATTCTTAGCTGCCAGTACGTACAGCAAGAAGGTTTTTAGCCGAATAAAATCGCTGATTGGTAGTTAGTGACATTATATGCATTTCAGCTACACTTATCTGTGTGCATTAGTATAAAAGAGATGACTATTGTTTTGTTTACCAGTTTTGATTACAGGGCCTGTAAACGTTCTTGTGTAAATGTAGGTGTAATTGTGTATGTGTGCAGTTTTGATTACAGGGCCTGTAAACGTATTGTCTTGTGTAAATGTAGGTGTAATTTTTGTGTATGTGTTACATGCTAAACGGTGCCAAGAATTTGAATGGTAATGTTTTCTTCTAAAATCTAATTCTGTGGTAATGTTCTTAAAAGCGGCTTCCATGTTTATCTTACTTCGTTGTACCTACCTAATTTGTGGGTTTAACATGTACAATTTTTTTTTATTGCAGGATGCCTTCGAAACGTTACTTGCTGATATGGAGAGGTTTTATAGACATGGTGGCACATCCGTCGATAAAAATATGATTATTAAAAATGCTTGGTAAGTGGTATAGTTTTATTTATTTTAACCGCTATTGTTATTCCCAAAATTGTTTAATACAATTAAATTTTTTTTAAGGTATGCAGTTAATTTAGACGACGGTGAATGGCAACGAGCGAAAATTTTGGAAATCCATGAAGACACAGCGGTTGTTTTTTTGGGTGACCACGGAGACGACGATATTGTAGACTTGAATAAAATCAAAATCCTTGAAACACAGTTTAGGGGGCTTCCCGCGCAGGTATTTAACATTATTATCAGGGAGCGTACTTTTCATGCCGATGACATTAATCTGACGTCACGCTCCGTATAGGGTGATCCCAAATAGTTTTATTGTAAATTATTAATCATTAGTCGTCAATCATTTTAATCGTGTACAAATTACTTCAAATACAGTAGTCCATTTAAATGTGGCATAAATAATACCTACCTACTTGAAAGGTGAAACGTGAATATACAGAGTGGGGCCTGTAACAAAGGCGAAGAATTGAACCCTAGGCTATTCTCCTTATACTGATCAACATTTGTTCGGCGACTTTTAAAAATAACTTGTATTTTGATTTTTATCACCCTTGAAAATTTTCTAAGAGGTATAATGTATTGAGAATTCTGTTAAGTCTAAAGTGTGACAGACAACGTCAATGACAACAATAATGGCGTACATTGAAGCTAATATTTATTTTGTATGAAAAATTAAAAATTTAAAGACTTCATAATTTTTAAAAGTCGCTGAACAAATGTTGATCAGTATAAGGAGAATAGCCTACAGTTCAATTCTTCGCCTTTGTTACAGGCCCCACTCTGTATATATTTTTTTATACACAAATTTAATTAAATAGTATTGTTAACAACACATTACAATAAATACGTAGAAAAGAGAATTCATCTCTAACGTAAAGCACACCATCCTTCTTGCATTCATTACCATGCAAATAAATTCATAACTTAAAATGATTAATGACTAATGGTAATGATTAACAATTTACAATATAGTACATTACATCAGAGGCCGGGAAAATTAGGATTTCCGGCCAAGTGGGTATATACGGCTGAGCGAGCGTGCGAGCGAGGCCGGATAGGGATACGAGGTCGGGAATCCGTTTTCACGCCGAGGCATGTATAGTGCTTTTCTCAAACATACAATGAAATAAAAAAAAATGCTCTAAAGGACAATATTTTTATAAAAAAAAGTTACTTTGCAGGCCTAGGCCTAAAAAATAATATGAAATCCCTTTACAGTCCTCTCGAGTTGTTGCGCCCAAAAAGCGATACTTCCCAGCCCATTTTAAGGAACGTAAAGATAATATTTCATTGCATGTTTGAGAAAAAACAATTTGTGATCACCCTATATGGAGCGTGACGTCAAATTGATGTCATCGGCACGAAAAGTACGCTCCCTGATTATTATTATATCGATGAATGCTGAGCCCATATGTGGTTTTTTTATTTAATACATAAGAATAGGTACTCTGCCATGGTAAAATGAAAATGCTTTTTTCAGTATGAAGGTGCTTTAAAAATGGGTAAACGGACATTTATTTCCAATGATTACATACACATTACATTTATAATTACTTATTTATATGTATAGTTAGTTATAGTAAATTATAGTATTATAGGCACTCAGTACATACCTACTCGGTAAATACTCGTACGAAACCTTAAAACCCGGAAATACATTATGTAGTATATTGATTATTTAACTGTCACTTACTAGAGTTCTTACTAGTTGCCTTGCGAGTCTCGCTATACCCACAATTTTCAAAAACCCAGAACCAACCCAATTTTTACCCATTAAAACTTAGGACAATTTAATAAAACAAAAACAAAAAGAAATGACCGAAAAGATAACATGAAATTAAAATGTATAATGAAGGTATGATGATATTGATGACCTGATTAAATCGTAAGGAATGCTCAGTGCAATATTGAAGGTGATTGTTGACGTAGGCCATCCTGTGTCGGCTGGAGGGCGCGGAGGAGCTGGCGGCCAGCGCGGCGGGCGCCGAGCTCGTGCAGCGGCGGCTGCCCGGAGAGGTAAATATTATTACAATACGAATAGTAAAGAAAACCTCAATTACTTAATCCAATGATATTCATTTCGAATCAAAAACCTACTTTACATTATATTTTTTTTAATGTACACGAAAATAAAATTGTATACCTTTCTTATTTCCCAGAATATTTTATTTTAAAATTTTATGTAGCTAGAAAATAAAATAAATAATCTAGGTTTTTGTGAAGACCGCGTTTTGATATCTCGGATTAGTGAATTTGTCGTAATTAAATTATATATTTTCTTTTGAATTTAATTGATAGAATCCACGTTATTGTTGTCAGGTGCTGGTGGCGGCGCCCGGACCGCGCCACGACCCCTCCGACCCCGCGGTGGCCGTGGTGCTCTACGACACGTCTACACAGCGCGATCTCAACCTCAACAAGGAGATCGTGCAAGACTTCTGCATGGCCGGCGCCTTCAATATCACGCAGGTACTATATAGAAAAGGTTCTCCGACGCGACTCAGGGTCGTGGTGGTTAGTTAACGACGCGTCCACGCAACGCGACTTCCACCTCAACGAGGAGATCGTGCAAGACTTCTGCACCGACCTCGACCTCGACAAGGAGATCGTCCAAAACTGCTCTTTTAAGATCCAAACCCAATTTAAAGAAAAATCCTGTATCACGGAGAGGACACTGTCTTGATATAAAATGAAACATGTTTGATGGCAACGGCATGCACGTCGTGATGTTGCAGAAGCCGTGCGAGGTGGAGGTGGGGTGCGTGACGGAGGAGGGGCGCGTGTGGGTGTCGCGCGCGGGCGCCGCGGCGCTGGTGCGCGGCGCGCTGGCGGTGCTCACGGCCGGGCCCTACCGCCGCCCGCTGCCCGCCGCGCCGCAGGCGCCGCCCGCCGCCGCGCACACGCTCTACATCGTGCGCACGCTCTCCGGCGACTGGTCAGTGCTTCCGCTTCCTTCCCGGTCCCGCCGGTGCCGGTGCCGGTGCCGCTCCGATATTCCTGTCGATTCGCCGCCGTGCCCGCATAACTCGATAGCGGCTTAAATACTACTGTACGGCAGGGTTATAACACGTGATTGCCGCGAGAGTATATCGCCGCGAGATAGACTACCGGTCCTTATGTCATTAATACAGTTAAGAGCGCTATGACAAAAAAAGGCGATATATTGTAAAATGCACAATATTTATCGACAAAATTGTACACTTTACTCATACTAAAAGACAGTGAAAGTACTTGTTTCAGTTAGAACATCTTATTAACTGTCGGTTAAATAAAAAACATATGAAAAAAAAAAGCTTTTTCAATTAGTAATGATTGTTTTTCTGATGCTCGTTTAGGAAAAACCGCGTGAAGCACAGAATTCGGAGCTCTTATTATGTACAATTTGATAAGATCACTCTCATAAATGAGGTAAATTTAAGTTCCAAATATCTTGTACTTAAGGCCCATTAAACAATATTTATCATTTAATCCTTTGAAATTGAGAAATTGAAAGTAAAACGAACTCAATTTTGTCTTGAAAATACATCGAAACAAGTGATCATTTCTCCGAAAATCTACATGTTATCGAAGTTATTTTAGTATATAAATAATCTGCACAATGTGCTTAAACTGCTGTTATCCATTTGTCGTTATAATATTTTATCATGATTTTTTGCCAATTTTTTGAAAACTAGCCTTCCTGTCGCTATTTTACCGGCGACGGACGCCTGCGATTTCAGTGCCGCGCCGGAGCTCGAGCAGGTAAGACGTATGTCGCTTTGGTCTCCGAGTTTTCATCGCAAACGTCGAGAATATTTATTGTTGTGTGGGTCGGACGCCTTGTTTCTACACGGGCTATCCTCACATTGTGTGTGTGTAAACAGCGACCAACGAATTTGATCCTAGACCCGTAAATATTTGCTTTTGTAATACTTTGTTACGTTTGAATGTTAAAGTATTACAACGTTGTGATGATAAAAATGTGAAAATTACAATACGGTCAAGATGATAAGACACATCAAGATGGTACTCGGGATCTGATGATGGAGCCAGAAGGTGGTCACCAGTACCAGTGAACCATGTAAGTAAACGACTTCGTGTTTAGGCTCGTTGGGTTCGTCTCAACAAGACCTTTGACAAGAGGTGGTACTCAGGGTCTGATGATGGAGCCAGATGGTGGTCACCAGTACCAATGAACCATATAACTAAACCCAGAGATGGGGAAATCGTAATCGATTCCGGATTACACGATTACTTGATTTTACTTTGTAATCTGACACTACTGGGTGTCAGATTACTTGTAATGTAATCAAGTGAAACGGTAAATTACCATTACATGTAAAGGAATCACTAATCATCTATACAATCATTACTATTACCAATAATTCGGAATCATAGTCGATTCAAAATAACTGAAATTATTGACTTGATTACTTTCAGATTACGAATATGTAGTACCTCAGATGACTGTCACTTTGACACAAAAGTCATCATGGGTGTCGTAAAATAGGTTTTAGGGGTGCTGATTCCAAAATTAATGACCAATGTGGAATCTGACATTGCTGACTGTCACTTTGACACAAAAGTCGTCATGGGTGTCGTAAAATAGGTTTTAGGGGTGCTGATTCCAAAATTAATGACCAATGTTCAATCTGACATTGCTGACTGTCACTCTGACACAAAAGTCGTCATGGGTGTCGTAAAATAGGTTTTAGGGGGTGCTGATTACAAAATGAATGACCAATTTGGAATCTGACATTGCTGACTGTCACTTTGACACAAAAGTCGTCATGGGTGTCGTAAAATAGGTTTTAGGGGTGCTGATTCCAAAATTAATGACCAATGTGGAATCTGACATTGCTGACTGTCACTTTGACACAAAAAGTCGTCATGGGTGTCGTAAAATAGGTTTTAGGAGGTGCTGATTCCAAAATTAATGACCAATGTTCAATCTGACATTGCTGACTGTCACTCTGACACAAAAGTCGTCATGGGTGTCGTAAAATAGGTTTTAGGGGGCTGATTCCAAAATTAATGACCAATTTGGAATCTGACATTGCTGACTGTCACTTTGACACAAAAGTCGTCATGGGTGTCGTAAAATAGGTTTTAGGGGGTGCTGATTCCAAAATTAATGACCAATGTTCAATCTGACATTGCTGACTGTCACTCTGACACAAAAGTCGTCATGGGTGTCGTAAAATAGGTTTTAGGGGTGCTGATTCCAAAATTAGTGACCAATGTGGAATCTGACATTGCTGACTGTCACTTTGACACAAAAGTCGTCATGGGTGTCGTAAAATAGGTTTTAGGGGGTGCTGATTCCAAAATTAATGACCAATGTTCAATCTGACATTGCTGACTGTCACTCTGACACAAAAGTCGTCATGGGTGTCGTAAAATAGGTTTTAGGGGGTGCTGATTACAAAATGAATGACCAATTTGGAATCTGACATTGCTGACTGTCACTTTGACACAAAAGTCGTCATGGGTGTCGTAAAATAGGTTTTAGGGGTGCTGATTCCAAAATTAATGACCAATTTGGAATCTGACATTGCTGACTGTCACTTTGACACAAAAGTCGTCATGGGTGTCGTAAAATAGGTTTTAGGGGGTGCTGATTCCAAAATTAATGACCAATGTTCAATCTGACATTGCTGACTGTCACTCTGACACAAAAGTCGTCATGGGTGTCGTAAAATAGGTTTTAGGGGGTGCTGATTCCAAAATTAATGACCAATGTTCAATCTGACATTTCTGACTGTCACTTTGACACAAAAGTCGTCATGGGTGTCGGTAAAATAGGTTTTAGGGGGTGCTGATTCCAAAATTAGTGACCAATTTGGAATCTGACATTGCTGACTGTCACTTTGACACAAAAGTCGTCATGGGTGTCGTCAAATAGGTATCCGGAGGTGTTTGAAAACTAATGACCAATTTGGAATCTGACACTGTTGACTGTCACTTTGACACAAAAGTGATCATGGGTGTCTTCAAATAGGTTTTCATGGGTACTGATCTCAATATTAATGATCAATTTGGAATCTGACATTGCTGACTGTCACTTTGACATAAAAGTCGTTATGGGTGTCGTCAAATAGGTTTCCAGGGGTACTGTGCAATGTCAGGTTCCAAATCGGTCATTACTTTTTAAATCATTTCATTAATTTTGGAATCAGTACCCCTAAAAACTATTTGACTACACCCATGATTCCTTTTGTCAAAATGACAATTAGCACTGTGAGATTCCAAAATAGTCGTTAATTTTGGAATCAGCACCCCCGGAAACCTTTCTGACGACACCCATGACGACTTTTGTGTCAAAGTGACAGCAGCAATGTCAAGATTCCAAATCGGTCATTAATTTTCAAATCAGCACCTCCGGAAACCTATTTGACGACACCCATGATGACTTTTGTGTCAAAGTGACAGTCAGCAATGTTAGATTCCACACTGGTCATTATTTTTGGAATCAGCACCCCCTAAAACCTATTTTACGACACCCATGATGACTTTTGTGTCAAAGTGGCAGTCAGCAATGTTAGATTCCACATTGGTCATTATTTTTGGAATGAGCACCCCCTAAAACCAATTTTACGACACCCATGACGACTTTTGTGTCAAAGTGACAGTCAGCAATGTCAGATTCCACATTGTTCATTAATTTTGGAATCAGCACCCCCGCAAACCTATTTGACGACACCCATGACGACTTTTGTGTCAAAGTGACAGTCAGCAATGTCAGATTCCACATTGGTCATTAATTTTGGAATCAGCACCCCTAAAACCAA
The DNA here is from genome assembly GCF_023078275.1 of Leguminivora glycinivorella. Classification (NCBI taxonomy): domain Eukaryota; kingdom Metazoa; phylum Arthropoda; class Insecta; order Lepidoptera; family Tortricidae; genus Leguminivora; species Leguminivora glycinivorella. Next base: position 14,660,827 of record NC_062974.1, on the reverse strand, counting down.
TTTTACGACACCCATGACGACTTTTGTGTCAAAGTGACAGTCAGCAATGTCAGATTCCACATTGTTCATTAATTTTGGAATCAGCACCCCCGCAAACCTATTTGACGACACCCATGACGACTTTTGTGTCAAAGTGACAGTCAGCAATGTCAGATTCCACATTGGTCATTAATTTTGGAATCAGCACCCCTAAAACCTATTTTACGACACCCATGACGACTTTTGTGTCAAAGTGACAGTCAGCAATGTCAGATTCCACATTGTTCATTAATTTTGGAATCAGCACCCCCGCAAACCTATTTGACGACACCCATGACGACTTTTGTGTCAAAGTGACAGTCAGCAATGTCAGATTCCACATTGGTCATTAATTTTGGAATCAGCACCCCTAAAACCAATTTTACGACACCCATGATGACTTTTGTGTCAAAGTGACAGTCAGCAATGTCAGATTCCACATTGTTCATTAATTTTGGAATCAGCACCCCCGCAAACCTATTTGACGACACCCATGACGACTTTTGTGTCAAAGTGACAGTCAGCAATGTCAGATTCCACATTGGTCATTAATTTTGGAATCAGCACCCCTAAAACCAATTTTACGACACCCATGATGACTTTTGTGTCAAAGTGACAGTCAGCAATGTCAGATTCCACATTGTTCATTAATTTTGGAATCAGCACCCCCGCAAACCTATTTGACGACACCCATGACGACTTTTGTGTCAAAGTGACAGTCAGCAATGTCAGATTCCACATTGGTCATTAATTTTGGAATCAGCACCCCCTAAAACCTATTTTACGACACCCATGATGACTTTTGTGTCAAAGTGACAGTCAGCAATGTCAGATTCCAAATCGGTCATTAATTTTTAAATCAGCACACCCGAAAACCTATACTCGTGGTATATGCACTTGAAATGTGAAAGTGAAAATGCTAGAATGACATGTAAACCACGAAGTTGTATAGTCATATTGTTCATTGGTATTGGTGACCACCATCTGGCTCCATCATCAGACCCTGAGCACCATCTTGAAGTAATTAGAATTGTATTTGTCTTATTTTATCATCATATTAATATATACTTTACTCTAATACTTATCATATAACAAAAGCAAATATTTGGGATGGGATCTACTTTTATAATTATTACTTTAATTTTTTAAATAAATTTTAACATAATTGATATTATTTCGCGCTATATTCTCGTATTTTCGTACAAAATAATGTTTATTAGAAACCAAAAGTTTATATCGAGATAGTAGATTGTGGTTGTTATCAAAATTCCATAGAAAGGATCAAGATTGTTTTGTCCATTATTGTAGTGCGAGCGAGTGATAAGACGTGCTAGAAAGGGTCGGCATATTGGGCTCGCGCGGCGGGTAAAATACCTAATTTCGCCCGACGCCGAAATGTTATAACGCTCTTAAAAGAAGACGTACCTATGATCTATTTCGCGGCAATAATGTACTAGACCTACAGAAAGGACACTTCCTACAAAACCGAAGATTGGCAACACTTCAAGGTCGAAGTATGTTGTCCCTTTCTAATGACAGGGGCACTATCGCTTCGGATATTAAGGGTTGTCAAAAATCAAGTAATTTTTTATGTCTGGTAGCACGTAATTTGACGTCAAGTTGGGCCGACCCTAGTAATTACTACAAACGTAGCAATGCGAGTTGAACGGAGCCGGGTTCACCCGAAGCGAACAGTATCGGACCATAGTCCGCTGCGTGAGGTGATCTTTACTAGAGTCGACGTCATGTGTCTTCAATATTCAATATACTGTCATTAAGTTCGAATTACTTTTACATGTATAGAATATCTGTTACCACAGTCTTGAGACCCTGAAATTTCTATGTAGGGTCCGTTGTACGATCATCAGCGGGCTCGACGGCGAGGGCACGGTGCGCACGCAGCTGGTGGACAGCGGGCTCGTGCTGCGCGCGCCGCTCTCCTCGCTCGTGCCACTCGCCTCCTTCAGCCCGGCGTTGGACCAGTACCCGCATCAGGTATGGCGGTGTAGCAGGATTGTTTGTGGGGTACACGATCTTTATCAGATCGACGGCGAGGGCACGGTGAGCAGTAGTTCACGCAGCTGGTGGAAAACGGGCTCGTGCAGCGCGGAACTGTTCTCGCTCGTGCCGCTCGTCGCCTTCAACTCGGCGGTGGAACTTTTCTCACTAGGTTACGCTGACACTTGTGACGTTCTCAAGTAAAAGGTTTCACATTAGTAGCTTAACAGAAAAACGAAATTTGCTCGTATCGTTATACGAATTTCCTGTTATAGTGTCATTACGCTTAAGCCACAATATGGTACCTTTCGGTTCGGGACACCATTGTATTAGTTAGCATTAGCAAAGTTGTAGTTAGAGCGAGAGGTCTGTTCGCAGGCGAAGCAGGTGCGGCTGGGTCCGGCGGAGCGCGCGGCGCACGGCATGGCGGCGCGGCTGCGCGAGCTGCTGCTGCAGGCGCGCGTGCTGTGCCGCGCGCTGCCCGCGCCCGCCGCGCCCGCCGCGCCGCCGCACGTGGAGCTCTTCGTGCGCACCGGCCCGCAGAACATCCTCGCCTCCGTCAACAACGCCATACTCATGGAGTACGAGTATCTGCAGCCGTGAGTACTAATGCTTCACATCTATTGTATCTATATTTCTATTGCGATTCAAATCGATTACAATAGAAGTAAATATATAAATATATCTCGCGTTTCGTACACATTTTTTAAGACACACACGGGTCGAACGCGATAAAATAACATTATTACCTTTTACCCAACGTTTCGGCCAGGTTGCATGTTGCCACGTGTCTGGGGGTCGAGGGTCTTGGGCAGGTAGAGGAGAGAAAAGATGCTGCTCGTTTCAGGTCTATATTCAAAGTGAATGTACTTATTTTAATACTACAGTTTTAATGGATTAGCATGACAAATTATGTTTGATAATACCGCCATCTATCGGCGGTATTGGGAACTACAAGACTATCTTAATGACATATCGACTGGGAGCATGTGATCCGTGAGGTACAAGCCATCTAGAATTCAGACTAGTATGTTAAAGTAATCAAGATGGCGCTGTCAACAGATGACAAGTTGACATGCTCCCAGGGGAGGTTGCTAAAGTACTTACCGCACAGAAAGGACACAGCCGCAGTTGCTACCTGCGTAGGTATATGCGTTATCTCTGTCCGGTAAGGCATAATTACTGTAAACTTCTTTCAACACATGACTATCCATTATTTATACAAGGTTAGGTAACTATGACCTTTAATAAGTCATGTTTAGGTTGAAAGAAGCATAAACACAAACTGTTTGGTACCTAATATTTATTGTTAAGCAATATAGGCAGATATGAACTAACTATGGTGGTAGGTATTTTCGCATAACTGATTGACTACAATTTAAGTAGGCACCAAACATTCTGTTATAGCTTATACTTAGTTTAGGTGAATAAAAACAACCAGGAAACATGTTTTTAATTAAAAATCGAACTTAAATAACATTAGGTGTATGCTAGACTTAAATAGACTTAAGTAGGTATTTAGGAATAGTTATGTTAGGTACTTATAACTATACGTCGGTCGCGTCGATTGGAAGCGGGCAAATATTATTAAAGGATCGCTTAATTATTCCTCTTGCTGTCTGGATCTCGGCGACACGTGCGACGCCGTCTCGGCCGGGGCAGCAGCCGACGATGCGGCCCATCCTCCACAGGCAGGGCGGCAGGCTCCGCTCGCGCACCAGCACCACAGTTCCCGCGCGAAGAGCTGGACCCTTGGAACTTCGCCATTTTGTGCGTTCCTGTAATAGTCCTATGTAGTCCCTTGACCAAGAGGTCCAGAAGTCCTGTTGCAGCTGCTGTAATTGTTGATACAGAGTGAGTCGGTTTATAGGTATGTCTTTGTAATCGTAGTCGGGCAATGAGTTAGGGCTTCTAGAAATCAAGAAGTGGGCTGGCGTAAGACAAGTAATTTCGTCGGTATTAGAATTTGGAATAGGGCATAATGGAGTAGAGTTCAAAATTCCTTCAACCTGTACAAGGATCGAATAAAATTCATGATAGGTTAATAATGCTTGACCTAGTACTCGCTTTAAGTGAAATTTACATCGTCTAATTGCAGCCTCATGGAGCCCCCCATATGGGGAGCGTAGGGGGAAGGAATTTCCATTGAATTCTTTCCTTTGCGCAAGAAGTTTCCAGATCATTGGAATGGTCTCTTAAAAAATCGTAAAGTTCTGACAACTCATTGCTCGCGCCATGGAATGTCGTAGCATTGTCCGACAGAAGTTCCTTTGGCAAACCTCGTCGGGCAACAAATCGTCGAAGGGCTGCTAAAAACGCTGAAGTTTCTAGCCCTGGTATTAATTCTATGTGAACCGCCTTCGTAGTCATACAGATAAATATAGCTATATAACATTTATACGTCTTGTACCCACGTCCCCTCCTGTCCCTGACAGTGTACGGTCCACCGTAATCCAACATCGTGAACGTAAAGGGGAGAGCGGGGGTAACCCGCCTCGGTGGCAAGTTACCCATTATAGGTGTCTGTGACCTTGGTTTGGCTCTAAAGCAGGTCACACAGTTTTCTACTATTTTATTTGCTAAGCTCTTACCGTTAATCGGCCAAAATCGTTCTCGAATTGACGACAGCAACAGCTGGGCCCCAGCGTGCAGCAGTCTCACGTGCAGGTCGCTCATGATGAGTTTGGTTAGTATATGTTTGTGTGATAGGATAATAGGGTGTTTTTTATTATAGTCGTAAGCTGACAACCCTAAACGGCCTCCTACTCTTATTAGCCTATTTTCCATAAAGGGATTTAAAGACAATAAATTCGATGATTTTAGTAGGGGCTTTTTATTTTGAAGTAAATTATATTCGGTTGGAAACATTTCGATTTGTGACATTTCAATCAATTTATTTAATGCACATTCTAATTCCCTCACAGAGAGCGGCCCGGTAAGTTTTTTGTTATGAATTAAACAATTGTTTACGAATCTATAGATAAATGCAACACAATTGATAAGCTTGTTTACGTCTGACCATCTTCGAAATAAATTGTCAATGAAAATATTCGGTTGCACATTTGTACTATTTGTAGTAGTGTTACAATGGGTTTCGGTCAACTCAGAGTCTGGCAATGGGGTAGAAGTACTATTGCAGGGCCACGTGTCACTACATTTACTTAGCCACGAAGGTCCTTCCCACCAAAGGGTGCAATTAATCAATTTATCCGCTGGTAAGCCCCGTGTTAAAAGATCAGCAGGATTGTCATTCGACGAAACCCAGTGCCAATCATTTATATTCGTTAGACCTTGAATTTCGATAACTCGATTTTTTACAAAACAATTAAGATTATTTTGTTTTTGTGATTTTGCCCATGCCAAGGTTACATTTGAGTCACACCATAGGTATACTTTCGTAAACTTGCACTTTAACGCATTAGTTACGTTTTTATATAGTTGTGCGAGTAGCAACATAGCCCTGAGCTCCAGTCTAGGTATAGTTTCTTTACGCGCTATTCTCGATTTAGAACACAGTAATCGCGTTAAAATTTGTCCGTGCATATTTATGGTACGTATATAGATAGCGCACCCGAATGCCGTTAACGAGCTATCTGAAAACCCGTGCATCTCCAACGTTATGTAATCACTGATAAGCGCATGTCTAGGTACGCACAGTGCATTGAGCGTAAACAACTTTTTATAAAAGGTTTCCCATTCGTTTGTGACATCATTAGGTAAACTTTGATCCCACTGATATTTTGTATCCCATAATTTTTTAATAATTAATTTAGCAATAACTAACGTAGGGTTTAAGAGCCCTAGGGGATCAAATATAGCCGAGGCCAGGGACAAAATCTTTCGCTTAGTTAATGGCTTAGATACCGGTTCGATTTTTAGTTGGTACAACAAATTGTCACTAGTACTACACCATGCGAGCCCTAACACCTTATGGGTATCGTGTGTGAGAGAGGTGGGGGGTGTAGTGTGTATAGATTCGATATTGCTTACATTTTTTAATATGTTGATGGAATTAGATTTCCATTTTCGCAGGTGAAAATTCGCTCCTTTCAGGATCTGCTGGATACGATCAGCTGTTTCTTGTACCTGTTGCTCGTCGTCGCCTCCATGGAGCAGGTCGTCCATATAGAAGCTGTCACAGATCGCCGCCGCGGCCTCAGGGTCACTCACCTGGCACTCCTGCGCCAGCTGGCGTAGGCACCGTGTCGCTATATGCGGTGCGCTTTTTAGTCCGAAACTAAGGGTCGTGAGCGAGTAGGTACGTAAAGGTTCTGTAGGGTTTTCGCGCCATAAAATACATTGCAAATGTCGTTGGTTGGGGTTAATGTAAATCATTCGGTACATACGTTCGATGTCTGCACTGATGACATATTTATTTTTACGGAACCTTAGCAATATATTAAATAAATCATCTTGATTTATTGTGCCTTTATATTGAATGCTATTAAGTGATTTCCCGTTGTTTGTTTGAAATGAACAGTCCATCACGACTCTAAGAGGGGTTGTTAATTTTTGGGGGGTTAACACAGCATGATGTGGCACAAAATTGCAGTGTTCAGCATTTTTTTCCTGGACCATATGTCCTGCGGCTTCAAACTCTCGCATAAATTGAACGTATTTTTCTTTGTATTCGGGATTTCGAGAGAATTTTGATTCTAACGTTTTAAACCTTTTGTAAACTACCGATCGCGACTGACCCAAGCTAGTTGGCGGTTCCTTAAAGGGAATAGTTACCACAAAATTACCATCGGTCGTTCGGGAGTGCTCATTGAATACCTTCTCGCATTGAAGGTCCTCATGCTGCGATATCGTTGTGAGTGAACGGCAGTCGTCCGAATTCCAGAAAGTACGAAGCGCCTGAGTTTGAGCAATTTGGGTAAAGTTACATACCATTCGTTGTGGCCTATTAGCCGAGTTCAATGAGTAAGCGCCGGACACCACGTAGCCTAGCTGGGTTCTTTGAAGGATCGGTTGTCCATCCCCTAAGGAATGTCGCCCTATACAAAGTAGCTGGTAAAAATGTTCTACTCCTATAAGTAGATCGATTTCCCCACCTTGGTAAAAGTATTCATCCGCTAAACGGAAGCGTGTAGGTATATTGAGCTGGCGGCTGGTTACCGCATGTGTAGGTAATTTGCTTATCTTAGGTACAATAAGACAAGACAAATTCGTTGAATATGAGTCGTCGGTTGAGTGAATAGTTATATGACATGATTGGGTTATTTTTGTTAAGTTTTGGTTAAATCCAAAAATATCTAGGTCTATTTGTTGTGTAGGTAAATTCAATATATTGCGTACTCTTTCGGTTAAGAAATTTGATTGTGATCCACTGTCGAGCAATGCACGCAAAATAACTGGGTTATTATTTCTGTCTAGTACCTTTACCCGGGCCGTGGACAGAATGACACCTCTGTTTTGTGTTGTTGTAGGTGTACTGTCGCGACTCGTGCTCTCACCCGGGTTCGATTGTTGTTGGTTAGTAATTAGATTGATCGACGGTAATTCCCCAGACGCCGTTGTCGTCGGCTCTGGAGCATTATGAAGCGTCGACGGTTGTGAGTTGGTGTTCATCGTGTCGGTATGGGTAGTGTGTAAGAGCGTATGGTGCTTACCTTTACACGTTCGGCAGTTGCTCGCGCGGCAGTTAGAAATTATATGATTCGGTGATAAACAATTGAGGCAGAGACCTAGTCGTTTCACTACTCGAATGCGTGACGTTGCATTTAGAGCCAAAAACTTCGGACATTGGTTTATAAAATGAGTCTCCTTACAGTTCGGACATTGGTTACGATAGGTATTAGTTTTTAATGTTACCTTATTGTTGGTATGGGACGGAGGGCACGTGGTTACCATAGCCTTCCGCGGCGGCGGGAGCTCGCGAGTCGCCGGCTTCACGGGTCAGCTTGGCTCACGGCCTCCCTCAGGTCCGCTTGGGTTCGCAGGAATGACTTAAAGTCCTGTAACGCAGGCAATTCACGGGAATTAATTTTCTCTTCCCACTTGGTTTGCAATTTTTTATCGAGTTTGGAACTAATGAAAAATATTATTAGCAAATCCCAGTCATTGGTCGGGACCTTTATAGACCTGAGAATGCGTAAATGTTTCGAAATGTTATCATTTAATGATCTAAGGGCTGAGGCTGTATTTGGAATGGCCTCAATATTAAACAGAGCTCTTAAATGGCTATAAACGAGTGTTTTAGGACTATTATATCTTTCACATAGTAATTGCCAAGCTATGGCATGGCTTTCCTCGGCAAATTCCAATGAGCTGATAACTTCAAGTGCGCTGTCGGTTAAACAACCCTTTAGGTATTTAAATTTTTGGATTGGTTTTAGACTGGTTTGATTGACGAGTGCGTCAAATGTGTCTCGAAATTCAATCCAGTCCGTAACCTGTCCATCAAAGGATGGTAGCTTAATATCGGGATATTTAATGGATTCATGCTCACGTGGCTCGTGGACCTCGCGAACGTTGCCCTCCGAGGGCGTGAGGGCTGCCGGGCGAGAGACCTGTGCTAAATAACCTTTGCTTACAGACACACATTCGAAATAAGTGTTCTCAAAGTTTTCTCGTTCCTTTAAATTCTCCTCGAGCTCCTCGCTCAGAGTCTCAATTTTATCTTGAATAATCTCGAACTCTTTGAAAACACCCATTATTCTAGACGTTCGTAACTCTAAATCTATAATTTGGTCAGCAGTTAATGAGGAACAAGCTAATTTCGATAAATATTTTTTAAATAAGGTTAGCTTTCCCTTCACTACACCTCGTTTTTTGGTTAAAGATTTTAACTTTATGTCGCCTACAAGTGAAGAATCACTGTCAGATCCTGATGAAGGCATTTTAAAGTTGAATTTAATGCACCTTAAGTAGATATAAGACAAAGTAGGTATGTGCCACGTGTGCAGTTACGTAACAAATTTTAAGTAAATTGAAGGAATTTCACTATCTAAAGCCCGTTAAATGAATTGCCAGCCACTTACTTGATAAAAGAACCCTTTTCGTGGCCTCTCTTCTTTCCTTCTCGACTCTTCTTTGGAAATGTGGACTTCGACCTTTGCCAGTGGCCTCGTCGCGGACGTTGTAAAATGACTTTTCAATCGAAGTTGGTTGATTAGCTTGGTAAATTCTTCTCGAAAATGAAGATCTAGTCGGTCGTAGCACCAGGCTCCCTCTTCCCTGCAAAATAGCTTCGACCCAACACGTGGCGTGCCGGAACAATAGCGGGATGGTAGCTCACCGCTCGGACTCCGGTGCCGTTGTTGCTAGGCGCGCCTCGCCCAGTTTCCACTTCTCGCGAATTCAATTCAGAGTATCTTCTACGTCGGGGTCACCAAATTATGATGCCACGTGTCTGGGGGTCGAGGGTCTTGGGCAGGTAGAGGAGAGAAAAAGATGCTGCTCGATTCAGGTCTATATTCAAAGTGAATGTACTTATTTTAATACTACAGTTTTAATGGATTAGCATGACAAATTATGTTTGATAATACCGCCATCTATCGGCGGTATTGGGAACTACAAGACTATCTTAATGACATATCGACTGGGAGCATGTGATCCGTGAGGTACAAGCCATCTAGAATTCAGACTAGTATGTTAAAGTAATCATAGATGGCGCTGTCAACAGATGACAAGTTGACATTGCACTAGCCAGGCCCCGTAGCCGAATGGCAATTCTCCGACGCGAAACCAAAACGAAAGCCGCAAAAGGTAGTCTGGCTCTGTCGCGCTAATACGCAAGAGCGACAAAGATAGATATCTACTAGCGTTTCGTTTTCGCGAATATATAATGAAATATTGGATCTGAAAATATAGTATTTTTTCTACTCCCGTAGTGTTATTCGTCATTTACAGTGTCGTGCATAGATCTTTAAAACCCTACATAAAAAATGCCAGCCCCCGCCCGGCGCCCCGCGCACCCACGCATACGATATAGCTCTTAAAGCATTGTTAGGAAGCCTTTAATGGATGTAGCGGGACGCCGGAGGCTGGCGACGGCGCGGGGGAGTGCGAGCGACAGGGTGAGTGCAGGAACAGAGGAGAGGCCGACAAGTCAAAATACAGGAAATAGTGTGAATTTCACGAAAGTTATTCTAGAAAACTATGAAAAAGTAAGTGCATGGTCGTAGAAATAGTACATTACATCAGAGGCCGGGAAAATGAGGATTTCCGGCCAAGTGGGTATATACGGCCGAGCGAGCGTGCGAGCGAGGCCGGATAGGGATACGAGGCCGGGAATCCGTTTTCACGCCGAGGCATGTATAGTGCTTTTCTCAAACATACAATGAAATAAAAAAAAAATGATATTAATATATGTGATAGACAATGGTTTTCTGACTCTGGGAAAAATAATAAAAAAAATATTTAAGATCGATTTTTATACTAAACCAGTGTTAGAAGTTAAATAGGCCAAATCTTATTTATATAAATATATCGTAATTGATAAGTTTTATTTAAAAAAACTTACTACTATTAAAAAGGTACACTATTTGTGAAACCTTTATGATAAAATGTTTAAACATAAACTAATTACGAACTACGAAAAAATCAGCCTAAATCACATAGTAAAAATCGCCATCGTCCTGTTTTTTCCGCCATTTCATGTTAATCCCATGTTAATAAATACTAAACCATTATATTATTTAATTTATTTCATTGTATATTAAATAATAATGAATAATTAATAATAATTAAGCAATAAATGTGATTTTGTATAGCTGTATATCGAGCCACGGGCCATCAAATATATGATGCATATATACATCACTATGCATTTAAGGGTTAACTGAATCAAAAAATACTCGTGGCGTCTTTATTAACAATTTTCGGCTTCGCCACAGAATACATATTAGTATTATAAGTACAGAAACTCCAACTCCACTCCAACAGCCCATCTAAAGAAATAACGACTCGCGCTACGATACTATTAAGTTGAAATTCCGACCGCGCAACGCTAAATGCCTACAATTATATTGACGTAGAAGCGCGCTCTCTTTCTATCGCGTAACTCGTACCTTTTCTGACGATATAGGGTAGTCTCCTTTTAAAAAATAATATAATCTTAATATTTAACTAGTACCTTTTTTATATTGCTCTACTTTAGCTTGAATAAACCTAAGATATGTCTTACGCCGTGTCTTGCGTGGGCGACGGTCGCGCGACCGTCGCCATCGCATCGTCTACTTCCGTATCGATAAGGTTTGATTTCGTATGCGTCGCATCGCCGTCGCGCGACCATCGCGCGACCGTCGCCCACGCAAGCCACGGCGTTAGTGGTATGTAGGTTTAATTTTAATAAATTCGCGTGTAACTAGTTAGGAGTTTTTACTTAGAATTATTAAACCTATTTAGTATAATCATATAGTGATAAGTAATGGTAATTGGATGTAAACTAGGGTGTGCAAACCGGTTAACCGAAAAACCGGTTAACCGAGACTTTTTGGCCTCTGTTAAAAACCGGTTTTTATTGTCTCTAACCGGTTAATAACCGAAACTGTATTTATTTCTCAAAATTTGGAAAATTAGGCATAAAGAGGTTCAAAACTACGTAGTTATTTAATGTTTTGTAATAATAAAGATTTATACATTACTTTTCACTGACAACATTATTATCTGTAATGATTTTATTTTTTCTACTCCAGCACTTAAATCTGTCAATTAGATTATTGTCAGCGGTATCCAAATTAAGTTCATTTGAGTAACGATAAGAAAGTCTATTTGTCTATAGGTTCATATGATAACTGCTGAGCAGTATTCATATGAATATAGGAGTTCTGTTAATTTTTTTTTAAAAGCACAACTTCCAATATCAGGTATGTTTTCATTTGCAGTAATAAGTAACTTTTAATAAATAATAAAATATTTAGGTTCATAATTTAAATCAAGATGAAAAAATAAACTGAAATGCGTTTTACATATTAGATATTGCAAAACAAAGGTAAAAATCATAAGTTTATCCAATAATGTTCCATTCCACATTTAAATATTCTTGACATCGATTTAAACTTCTCTAGATACACTATCACCTACAAATTCGGCACTGAAAAGTGTCCGATCGCTTAGTTGCAAATGTGTGCGTCCAGTTGACAAACGAAAACTTCGCAATGTAGTAAAAACTACTTTCATTTTTTTACAAAAACAACGTTATTTCTTAGTACTTAAAGTTCAATTTCAAATGCAAGCAATTGGCGGTTATGACATTAATGAATGTGATCATCGCGAAAGCCATAAAATTTTATTACCGCAGATCGCAGGTGTGCATATTTTTAAAAAAATCTACGTCTTATTGCAACCAACTTAAGTTTAATTTCGTTTGCGCTGCAACAATCTAAACGCCATTTTTACATTGGGAACGAGGATGGACAGAGGCATCATGGGAGTCGCGCTATGAGATGAAAGGCGAGAATGAGGAAATTTGCGGTATTTTTGCGAAAAACTGTTTTAAAAAATCCTATTAGATAGAAAATTTCTTAAGGAACAAAACGTTTGGTATAACATTTTTCGAGATGTTGCGTATTTTAAGCGAAAAAGAATGAGTTTTTACTGTACGATATTTTTATTGATATTATCTCAAACAAAAAAATATATAAGGTACGGCGGGACAATTTGGACTGGGGGACAATTGCAACTGAACTGATTAATATCTCCACGTTTTGCAATGTTTGCATTATTAAATAGAGTCAACTGAGGTATATATACACGGTGTTTCCGGTATCACTCAAAACCTCAGACACCCCAACTGATTTTTATTTTTTTAAACTCATCTAGAGTATTCATCTTTCAATCTGATCGTTACTTTTTTTTTAATTGAATTTTAAATTTTCTGTACAGCTCTACTTGACTTTTAGCTCTACACTCAATGAAATAATTGCTAACTACCATCATAAACCATAAGACTATTTTTTTGTGTACGTTACTGCAACGACATAAGGTTTACCAATAGACAGCTAAGATGTCACTGTAAAACACTTTAAAGCTTTGTCACAGTAAACTTCAAATTGGACAGGTAATCGCAGTAAGCAAATAAACTCAATATTCAAAATGACAAGGTTGTAATTAGGTACGAGTTCAATTTGTTATGACTTATGATAAACATTAAGATTAAACTGACAAACAACGTCAAACTAGTAGCGGAAAAAATAATCGTCCAAGTAACCGGCCAGTATTAATACCCCTAAATACTGAAAAAAGGTAAACAACCTCTAGCAATGCGATATACACAATGTTGTATTACGAGTACAATAGAATGGGCACGTAAAAAATAACTAATAATACTAATTTAAATAAAAATATTACCCCCATCAAGATATAGCTCAATCGATTCTACTCTCGATTGTGAACAAACTGTTTTCAGGTTTTTAGTGTTAAGTGAAACACGGTGTATATATATATATATATATATATATATATGTGTGTGTGTGTGTGTGTGTGTGTGTGTGTGCGTGTAGTGAGTGTATGTGTAGCGATTATGTGAAGGTAAACAGTTGAGGGATTGTATGTGGTGTGTGTGAGGGTGCACTTGGAGAATATGAATTAAGTAGCTATTAAAACAAAGAAGAATTGAACGATGACATTAATTTATTATTCTACGTATAATTTCTTTCAAAGCTTTGTTTGGGTAAATCTTCTCTCCGCTCCTCAGCTATAATCTTGCGCCATTTTTCCCTTTCAACGTCTTGTTTTGGGAATCTGGAATAAAAAGCTTTTTTATTACTTAAAAACGAATTTGCTATTCCCGGGTTGTTTCTTTTTATAATTAAAGTAATTTATAAGATATGTATTAATATTATTGAATTGAAATCATTTATTTCAGACTTATTGGTCCATAATAATAAATAAATACATACATTATTAATATGAAATAGGCTTCTTTTACAAAAAATATAAATTAGCGACTCCATCATTCCATTTTTAACTATGTTCCACTTCATCCATCTTTTGTCGCCGTCCGCTCATTACTAGTATAGCGCGAGAGAAAGAGACAAACTGCGTAAGACCAAATCAAGGAATTTACTTTAATTATTCTAGAAAATAAATGTTTTTTGTAAGTTAGGAAGCCATTTTGACCACAAATGCATAACATTATAAAATTATTAACAATTACTTACCGGAAATACGATACGTCATCCTTTTTCAACGTATATAAGGTGTTATTTTTGCACTTTTTTACGGAGCACTTAGGCATGTTGCCGACACGGCGGATGAAGCGCTACTGACCGCCCAATTGTGCTTAGAACATTTTCAAGCACAATTTGCTGCGGACACATTCTAAGCCGTGATGGTGCATCTAGGTAGTTTAGATCGATGATTCTTGAACGCAACCACATTTTTCGTAATTGAAAACCGGCTTATTTTCTATTTCTCTTGTCTATGGTATGTTTGACATTTGTAAACTTTTGACGGAAGTATTTGAACTATTTCGGTGTTGTGTAGTTTGTTTTAATTCGACGTTATTGTGCAAAAACTTAAGTAATTATGAGTGATTCTGGTGAACAATATACTTCCGAAGAAATCAAGGCTATGGCGCTCAAAGAAACTGACAATTTGTTACCTAAAAAGTCGATAAAGAGTACTAAAAATGTTATGAATTATGATTGTTTTGCAATGGAAATTGCAAAAATATGTTTCAACTTTCTCTGTTGTTGGCATATTTTGAAGAATTGTGCAACAAGTTCTCGCCATCAACATTACATTGTGGACAGAATATAATAGTTAAGATCCACACAAATATTCCCATTCATTATATGAAGTAGGTAAGCAACCCATTTTATTATTCTCGAATAGGTATGTATTTGGCTGTCGTAGAAAAAGTATAGTATACAATCGTAACATTATGAAGGCTATAAAAGTCTCGTACCTTACTTAGGCCACTCGGCAAGCCATCGTGGCCTAACCGCGGTACTCAACTTTTATAGCCTTCATAACGTTACCGTTATATAATATACTATTAAATATTAGTCCCGAGTCTACTCAATTATACATTTTATACAATACAGTAGTCCGGTTAGTATATTACGACTCCGCATAGACCTAACGTCCAACCTCTTCCAACGACATAAGCACAGGTATTTATTTGGTTTTCGTATGTGATAGTATGAAAGTACATCCGCTTATTACGACTCTGATTTTAACGACCAGCCGCTTTTTACGACACATTTTACACAGAATCCGTTCGTCAAGTCCGGTTGCAATGACGAGCGACAACGTTTTTAGTTTTACTAGTAAATTGAGGAAACAAAGCTACTTCCACCCGAACACGGCCCCCTCTCTTGCTTACAAGTAGCAAGATTACATTGTGGCCATGTAACTTTTTGGAGTATTGCTTTTAAAATTTTAACAATTTGTTCGCCTCGGGTCTAATCTTATAAGCTAAATAGAACCCAATTTGTATTTTTCGATTGCGTATAAACTAGCTTTACTTACAAATGATGAGCAAGCATTCATACTAAAAATGACTTTTTCTAACTAAACAAGTCACAATAAAATAAGGTATTAATCACGTATTAATAATATGATAATAATACCCTGTAAATAAACCTATTGATTGAAATGTTTTAGTAATAGAGATGTAGATATTACTTTTAATTAAAAGAAATAAAATTCGTTTTGTACGACATCCGGTTAGTACGACGTAATATCAGCGGTCCCTTGAGCGTCGTTGTAACCGGAGTCTAGTCTACCGTATATTTCAAACTATATTTTTTATAAAAGAAAGGTAAAATGGAGATCTTGGTTTTCTTACATCAATTGCTTGTATTACTAGGGGCTCTGGGAGCTGTAGACCTTTGCGACATGCCTAGAAAACGCAAAACTGACGAATCACATTCAAACCACACAAAAGGCTTGTTGTTGTTTTAGCAAATTCCGCATTTTACAAAATTTCCAAAAACTGGATAAAAATGATCTTCATCGTGCAAGTAATACCTACTACGATATCATCAACATCAGAATTCTTAAAGGTAATGGTAATTATTGCGTAGTACGGCCATTTACTAAAAATCCTCAAAACCGGTTAATAACCGGTTAACCGGTTTTGAAGGAAAAGTCTCGGTTATTAACCGGTGTTTCAAGTTAACCGGTTTTTGCATACCCTAATGTAAACCTACAATAATAATAACAATTTAAAAACAGTTCTTACCTTTCATCGTCCTTAGGGAGCTTAAATAAGTTAAATTTGGTTCGCAATCCGTGTTAAGACAGCTAAACACTGCACAATATTTCTTTGGCCTTTTTTTTGTTAATTGTTATCAGATTATTAATACTCGTATCAATTCTGTGACAGCGGTCGAATCAGTACGTAGGTATGCGACGAACACCTCTCGCGCGTGCGTCACCGCTCGCCTATGAGGCCCTACTGATTGCCACCTGCGAGGGGTGCTTACGATTCGATACCTACACGCGCGAGTGAGACAGGCCTGGCTTCGCCTCAAATTGTTACTCACGCCACTCGTCTTTTTTGACCTCACTTAAACGCCAGTTGCATAAAATACTATTATGCAACCGGCTTTTAAAGGAGGTTAAAAAAGACGAGTGGCGTGTGTAACAATTTGAGGCGAAGCCGAAAATTGTTAATAAAGACGCCACGACTATTTTTTGACTCAGTTAAACACGGTGCACACACTTTTCCGTTGCATATACTTTTTCTGCGACCATGTACTTAGTTTTTAATAGTTTTCTATAATAACTTTCGTGAAATTCACACTGTTTCCTGTATTTTGACGCAAAGGTTTGCACTGCCATGCAGAGCCCTCGTGCTTCCCGCGCACGCTCGCAGTAACGTTATAATTATAACAGCGTGTTGCCATGGTTACAGAGCCAAACACTGCGGCTTCAATTTTTTCGTTACTGCGCGCATGCGCGGAAAGCCGGCGGGGACTGCGTTGGGGAATAGACTTATATTGTAGTATTTGTAGTGTTTTAAAGATCTACACTGCACGAAAATGTCGAATAGCAGTTCGGGTGTAGAAAAAAATCATTATCAATTTCAATTTCGTTTATTTCACACATATATTAAGTTAACAGACACTTACACGGTAAATATATGCAATATACACTTACATAACAATTTTTGAATGAAACGAAAAACAAATAACACGAATAAAAAATTGAACATAATTATTATATAACAAGTACTATGGTCACTATGGATAGAGTTCAAAGCTGACATTATTGGAAATCTGGCGTTTTATCATGCCAGGTGGCGCTACTACAACTGCCTGATGTCACTGTAACATCTCATTAGCGGTCATAACTACTGGACTCATTGTTGAAATCGTTCCCGTCTGGACTGGCCTTGAATAATTAAGATAACGTGGCAAAAATCCCAGCACTTAAATCTGTAATCTGTATTTTAGTTGACCAATAAAAACGCACGTTTTTTTTTAAATTTAAAAAGTAGGTTTTCTGTGAAAAATGGAGGCACTCTTGGGCAAGTAAGTATTAAATAAAATAATTAATTTACTATTTTTACTTAAGCTGAGTTGGATTTAAAAAACCGGCCAAGAGCGTGTCGGGCCACGCTCAGTGTAGGGTTCCGTAGTTTTCCGTATTTTTCTCAAAAACTACTGAACCTATCAAGTTCAAAATAATTTTCCTAGAAAGTGTTTATAAAGTTCTACTTTTGTGATTTTTTTCATATTTTTTAAACATATGGTTCAAAAGTTAGAGGGGGGGGGACGCACTTTTTTTCCTTTAGGAGCGATTATTTCCGAAAATATTAATATTATCAAAAAACAATCTTAGTAAACCCTTATTCATTTTTAAATACCTATCCAACAATATATCACACGTTGGGGTTGGAATAAAAAAAAATATCAGCCCCCACTTTACATGTAGGGGGGGTACCCTAATAAAACATTTTTTCCATTTTTTATTTTTGCACTTTGTTGGCGTGATTGATATACATACTTGTACCAAATTTCAGTTT
The DNA here is from genome assembly GCF_023078275.1 of Leguminivora glycinivorella. Lineage (NCBI taxonomy): Eukaryota > Metazoa > Arthropoda > Insecta > Lepidoptera > Tortricidae > Leguminivora > Leguminivora glycinivorella. The sequence goes on along the minus strand of NC_062974.1, from coordinate 14,642,886 downwards.
TCTAGTGCTTACGGTTACTGAGATTATCCGCGGATGGACGGACGGACGGACGGACAGACAGACATGGCGAAACTATAAGGGTTCCTAGTTGACTACGGAACCCTAAAAATTGGAACAGAAAAAAAACTTCCGTGTGTACTAGGCTTACTAACTACTTTAAAATGCAACAATACAATTGAATATAGTACAAGATATCATTCATTAATGAATGTTGACGACCGATTTTTGCTGCGCCGCGGTCCCGGGTTCGACAAATTTATAATGTTCAGTCATGGATTTTTCATGATTTATTTACATATTATTTTCATAAAACACAAGCCTACACTCTAACCTTTATCGCGATTTAAATTTTCATAAAATACACTTAACATCGCGGTAAAAGACCTTCATGTCTTTCATATTTTTGTGTGTTTATATTGTGATCGATTTTAATTCGTAGCGAATTGGATTTCATTTTAAAAATGAATGGCTTACGCCGGTTTACGCTCTAACGTAGGTACAGGTCTAGAAGCACTAGCATACCGATGGTTTTATTGACACCCGGTCGGTATATTATGCTTTGACATGTTTTAAAGCTAGAGAAATAGTACATTACGATACAAGTGCGTAAAAAAGGAAGTTAGAAACGAGTGGCAATAAATTAAAACACGACCTTCCTTTTTGACGAATTTCCTTTTCGCACGTGTATGGTACGACGTTTTTCAGTACAGATGGCACTCCGTAGTTTCGACCTGGCATATAATGAACGTTTTTCAGGTATTCAGATGGCACTCCGTATTGTTTGACCTGTATATACATGAACTGTCACTTTTATTGCAATCTGTCAGTGCGTAAAAAACACCATCTGTACTGAAAAATACTAAAAGAGTTAAATACTTTCAGTGAAAAGTTAAAAGACGAGAAAGAAGACAAAGGAATGGCGAACCGCGTGGAGGCGCTGCACCGGAAGAAGGAGCGCATCTTCCGCAGCTCGTCCACCGGCGAGGCGGAGCGCCGCGCGGGCGCGGGCGGGGAGCGCGGCGGCGTGCTGCCCGCGCCGCTGCTGCCCACGCCCGGCAAGTGCTTCGACGTCTACATCGCCATGGCCGCCAACCCCTGGAACTTTGTGGTGAGCGTGATACATCATTACATAATTATGCTAATAAAAAAGCGGACGGGAAGAAGAGGGAGGATATAATTGGGTGACTAAAGTCTGACCAGAAATATATGGCTACGCGCCATGTTGCGGAATTTCAACACAACAATTGTTTTCATACTAAATTGAACTGTCTGCCACATACATAAGAATAACAGCGCCTTCTTGACAATAGTCATATTTTTCTGATCAGGCTTTACAAAGATGAATCCTACCTTAGGAGCTTGTATCTCTGAATAAAACAGAACATGATTTTCTTTTTACGCCAGGTTCAACCAAACAGCACCAGGAATACGCTGCAAACGATGATGGCATCATTGCAAGCAGAGTGCCCGAAGATGACCGAGGCAGATGCTCCGGCGAAACCGGCCAGCGGAGAACTGTACACTGTGTATTATGAAAAGGATTCTTCCTGGTATAGGTAAGCTATTCTCTTTCGTTTTTATGCCGCAAATCACGCTGACACGATTGTCTATTTATTTTTTCAGACGTATTAATAACTGTTTGTTTATCCGGTTTTTTATCCCATTATTTAATTTTTATTATTTGTTAGCCTGTTGTGTCCCACTGCTGGGCAAAGGCCTCCCTCTCATTCTTCCAGCCGTCCCGGTCAAAGCAATATCGGCCAATCTTTTCGAAAAACGTCAAGATCGTGCCAATAAATCCGAACTTTCTATACGTATACAATTGGCGGCGTGTCGAATCGAGTTTACCATTCAAGTAAGTGTATAGAAGGCGAATTATTGCGATTCGATTCGGCGAGCCTAGCAGTCATCAACCTTAACGAGGCATAGTTTTTCATTCTATTCTAGTCTTGATTAGATCTAATTAATACGATTTGTACAAATATTTCAGCATTTCCAGAGCTGGTGTGTTGATAAGAAACTTGTTGAATGGTACAAGTGATTGCAGGGTTACAATAGCGGGAATCGTATCGACCGAGATGGTGTCAGTGTACTTCTGCGACTACGGGGACCTGGCGCTCTTCGCCGTCAAGGACTTGCGCCCCGTGCCTGCCAAGGCCCCCTTGGCGCGCTCCTTGCCGCCGCAGGCGATAAAGGCTAGACTGTATGGTTAGTTCATTTAACAGTACTAACTCTTCATAAGCTATGTAAACTGCTTTTTTTTAACCGCCGTCTCAAATCTCTCAAGAAAGGTGGTTTTCAAGTCGTCTGTATGTCATTAGAATCGTCCCACGATAAGTCTGCATAGATTTTAATAGCCCCGCCTCTGCGAGGGTTAAGTAAACGTCATAATTTCATCAAAATTTGACGTTTAAAATAACATCTGCACTGGCGAGGCTGTGAAAATCGTTGCAAACTTATCGTGGGACGATTCTACTTGACCGAATTTGAAAAATTTTTTTTTGATTGAATGTATATGCGTACAGATTGGTCCCATTTTTCTCAGAACCCAGTTCTGATGATGGGATCCTGGAGAAATCGAGGGAATTCCTCAATTCTGAAAGGCATACATATGGTGATTTTTGTGTTTTTTAAGGAACAGCATGCATTTACGTCCAGAACAGTGAAATTTGGTGCAGTGGAACTGCTGATGATGGTCAGAACCGAAGTCCTCAAATCTGAACGGCACATTTATAGTGACTTTGATATTTTTATAAGAACAGCATGCACTTACGTCCAGAACAGCGACATTTGGTGTAGCAGAACTGCTGACGAAGATCAGATCGGAACTCCTTAAATCTGAACGGCACACTTATAGCGACTTTGGTATTTTTATAAGAATAGCATGCATTTACGTACAGAACAGTGACTTTTGGTGCAGTGGAACTGCTGTTGATGGTCAGAACGGAACTCCTCAAATCTGAACGGCACGCTCATAGTGACTTTGGTATTTTTATAAGAACAGCATGCACTTCCGTCCAGAACAGTGAAATTTGGTGCAGTGGAACTGCTGATGATGGTCAGGACGGAACTCCTCAAATCTGAACGGCACGCTTATAGTGACTTTGGTATTTTTATAAGAACAGCATGCACTTACGTCCAGAACAGTGACATTTGGTGCAGCAGAACTGCTGACGAAGATCAGATCGGAACTCCTTAAATCTGAACGGCACACTTATAGTGACTTTGGTATTTTTATAAGAACAGCATGCATTTACGTACGGAACAGTGACTTTTGGTGCAGTGGAACTGCTGATGATGGTCAGAACGGAACTCCTCAAATCTGAACGGCACGCTCATAGTGACTTTGGTATTTTTATAAGAACAGCATGCACTTCCGTCCAGAACAGTGAAATTTGGTGCAGTGGAACTGCTGATGATGGTCAGAACCGAACTCCTCAAATCTGAACGGCACATTTATAGTGACTTTGATATTTTTATAAGAACAGCATGCACTTACGTCCAGAACAGCGACATTTGGTGCAGCAGAACTGCTGACGAAGATCAGATCGGAACTCCTTAAATCTGAACGGCACACTTATAGCGACTTTGGTATTTTTATAAGAATAGCATGCATTTAAGTTCAGAACAGTGACATTTATTTAGTTTTGTTTGTTAAGAATATTGAGTTTTCAAGTCAAATTTTGTCAAGCTTCAATTTCTTATAATCGGATTCATGAGGAATTGTTGAGGACACTCCTCAAACCATAACGGTATACGTATATTCATTTGTGTTGCCATCAAATATTTAAAGTATTAAAAGCAGTTTTAAAAAATACCTATACATTTCTACATAATCCAACATTCGCAGTAGGTTTCACCAGAACCCCAAAGGCGGCGGTTTTTTTTTTTAATTATTAATTTTAATGTTCTACGTTATCACTTACCTCTGCAGTCGTGTTCGAGCCACTACCGTATATGTATGTCGATTCATTCATGAAGACGCGTGCTTTGGTTTGAATTATCATGCCATCTAAGGATATATTCGTCAACGATTATTAATTTTATATTATTCATTTGCTCTCGTGCCTCGTCCTTTTTGACATTTGTATGCCAACCGGCAAAATATAGTTTGTTCAGACCATTCATAGACCTAAGACCTAATATGTACCTATGTTTTACAAATAAAGCATTCTGATTCTGATTCAAATCTGCGCATCAATGGTGAATGTAAATTTGGCTTTCCATCACAGAATGGCCATTATGGTATCCGAAATTCAGATAAATTGGTTCATATAGCACTTTTTACGCCATAAAGATCCTTCTGTAATGGAAAACTACAAATTATTTGTAATAGAAGCATTGTCTTGTATTAGTTATTTTTAAGTCATTACGTTCTTTCAACAGATGTGTGGCCGCTTCATCAAGACTGGACTGTAGAAGACTGCATTAGGTTTCAAGAGTTATGCGTGGAGCAGCAATTCGTGGGAATCTGCAAAGACGTGGGCAAGGACCCGCTCAACCCCAACGAGCCGCTGCTCACGCTCGACCTCATCGACACTTCCACCGATGAGGACATCTATCTTAATAAGCAATTAGAAACAGAGGGCAGAGCGAGGCTCGGCTCTGTTTCGTAACTGATTTTTAATGAAATATTTTTTTTAAAGTTTATTTTCGTATAATGCATAATGGCAACATTGATCAGTATCACTTCGGTGGTCTTCACACTGGCGCTGCAACAAGATGCGTTAGGAGGTCTGCGAGTGGGACAGCGCTACGTAGCAGTCTCACTTGCGTATCGTCCATCTGTAGTGTCGTCGTATCTCTTAGCAGCATCAATGTGCGCACATTAACTTGTTATTACATGAAGCAGTAGATCAAGTTTGAGCTTACGTAAAAATATATCCGTCGCTTAAAGAATGCTTTCTGTTCATGTATGAAATAACTATTTTATTCCTATTTATATGATTGTGTAACTATACAGTATATACGTTATCACCCATATGTTTAAGACGAAAGAAGTGCATGTTAATGTTTGTTTTTTTTTCGTTTTGTTTATCTCAGTGTTGATCGTTTTTGAGGTGACATACTTAAAGTTAGAAATTTTAAATACTCCATTGTTATAAGGTTACTTATATTAAAATTATTACCACATATTCCAATATGTTACAAGCAAGTATTCAACATATTTACCTACATAGTAAATATTTTTAACAAAAACTTATAAACAGTGTGCAGCATCCCATAGAAATGTGTATCTCAGTATGTAAACTCCGATGACCCATATGTGTTAGTAATTAAGTACATACATTCAAAATAAATAAAAATCTTATAATGAAAACGTTTTTTTTTATTTCAAAGTGACCATGTGACCAACATAATTAATTAATTATCACAGATTAGTAATAAGTTACTAACGTAACAAGATCGTTCACTTGCCCGCAAAACGACAAATCAGCAGTTCTCGAAAAGTTTGTACAAAAATTAAGGAAAAAGTTAAATTTGTTTTATTCCTTTTTTGTTACCAAGATTTATTTCATGAATTGAGATTTATTTGGTCATTAAGGATCTCTAGTCTTTACACCGTGTTTTTTTTGTTAAATTCGACACGCAGTTAGGTTCATCACCAGGAACTACCCTGTATAATCAACAGTTAAGTGTATATTTTCTTAATTATAACAATTACCCTGTATATATCTTACGAATGTCGACTTATATCACTAAATGTTGGTAACAAAATAGGATCATATTTTTAAATTAATGGAAAAAAATGAAAAAATTCACACCTCCGGCAGGACTCGAACCTGCGACCTTTGGCCTTGCCGGGGCCATCGCGCTTCCAACTGCGCCACGGAGGCCTGCTGGATGTGTGCGAATTTATCCATGCCTTCCCTCAATTCTCAACCGCCTTAGGGTGGCGTTATAGCAAACATCTACCCGTAAGAATAGATCTTAACAGGCACTGGAGCCTCAATTTACATTGATAAATTAACTTAATTTACATGGATAAATTCGCACACATCTAACAGGCCTCCGTGGCGCAGTTGGAAGCGCGATGGCCCCGGCAAGGCCAAAGGTCGCAGGTTCGAGTCCTGCCGGAGGTGTGAATTTTTCCATTTTTTCCTTTAATTTAAAAATATCGTCACTACTTTTAAAAAAACTTGTATCTTCGTCTGTCAATGAAAAGAAAATTGTAGTATGTATGGAATGCATATAGACTTACTGCGTTTTAACTTTGTGGAGCAGCGTGAGATACGAGATTTTTTCAAAGTAGTGACAATATCGCAGATGTTTCTGCATGATAAAAAACAAAAAACCGGCCAAGAGCGTGTCGGGCCACGCTCAGTGTAGGGTTCCGTATTTTTCTCAAAAACTACTGAACCTCTCAAGTTCAAAACAATTTTCCTAGAAAGTCTTTATAAAGTTCTATTTTTGTGATTTTTTTCATATTTTTTAAACATATGGTTCAAAAGTTAGAGGCGGGGGGGACACTTTTTTTCCTTTAGGAGCGATTATTTCCGAAAATATTAATATTATCAAAAAACGATTTTAGTAAACCCTTATTAATTTTTAAATATCTATCCAACAATATATCACACGTTGGGGTTGGAATGAAAAAAAAAATTGTCCCCACTTTACATGTAGGGGGGGTACCCTAACAAAATATTTTTTTCCACTTTTTATTTTACCACTTTGTCGGCGTGATTGAAGCTAGGAACATACTACGCGGACGTCCGTCGTAAAACGACCGCGACCGCGACCTATCAGTGTGCACGGAACAAAACATCCAGAGAGCCAGATTTCGATCGGACGTCCGTGCGCTCAAGGCCACGTCCGCGTCCGTCGACCGATAGTTTGCACGGTTATGTGTATTTCCATTGTCCAGATTCCCGTCCGCGGTCGATTTACGACGGACGTCCGCGTAGTGTGTTCCTAGCTTGAAGCTCGGAACACACTACGCGGACGTCCGTCGTAAAACGACCGCGACCGCGACCTATCAGTGTGCACGGAACAAAACATCCAGAGAGCCAGATTTCGATCGGACGTCCGTGCGCTCAAGGCCACGTCCGCGTCCGTCGACCGATAGTTTGCGCGGTTATGTGTATTTCTATTGTCCAGATTCCCGTCCGCGGTCGATTTACGACGGACGTCCGCGTAGTGTGTTCCTACCTTGATACATGTTGGTACCAAATTTCAGCTTTCTAGTGCTAACCGTTACTGAAATTATCCGCGGACGGACGGACGGACAGACAGACATGGCGAAACTATAAGGGTTCATAGTTGACTACGGAACCCGAAAAATAGGATCAATCAAAATTTGCTGACGTGGATATGTACAAACTTTTTGTAGAACTGCTGAAATAACTACGCTTTGTTTAACAAAGGACCACTTGCACCAACGAAAATGGAGGGTTAACCCACCATTTTATATGGAATTTGACAGCTGACAGCCCACTAACCCTGAGTTAAGGGGTTGGTGCAAGTGGGTCTAATACTAATAAGTTACTACGTAAAACTCAGAAGAATAGTAGGTACGTGCCATACGACTACACAGGCGGGCGCGTGGCGCCTCTCGATCACTTGTTACCTCGAGGCAACTGCTAGCGGGTCGGGTAGGTACTTAACGCGCGACCACGAGCGAGTGACGTAGGCCTGATATCACTCAGTGACTGGACATTGAAAAACTTTGGAAAGATACATCTGCAGCATAGCCTTTACCATGACTTTTTAGAATACTTTCCACGGAAACGTTATGGAAAATAGTAGTACAGTGCCTCTAAATGGGTATGTAAGGTAACTAAAATTACATACATTTTCCGAGCCGTTGAGCTATCGAGTAACATATTCAAAAACTAATGGTAGAGGCTCATATATCTGAGTACATACATACATTGTGCTATTATAGTAAATGCCCGTCCTAATCAGCACTGTAAATTTATCAATGTATTGTTTTGAAGATCTACATTTGAACTACGTTGAAAATAATCAAATTACCAACAGCAACTGTACACAAAAGTTATACTCCTTAGTGCAGATTTTGATAATGCTTAGATTAGGTTGCAGTAGAAATGTATAGAAAAAAAGAATAATTTTGTTTTTTTATATTAAATTTAATTACCTATCTTAGATACATATAATAAAAAACTTATTTAAAAGCACAAGATTATTTTCGCAGTTCCTCTGATGAGATGCCATATTTCTTTTTTAGAGTATCCAGTTCCTCTTGTTTCTTTTCAATATCCATACCCTTAAAGGCTTTGTTTGATCGGTAATATAATACAACCAAGTATCTGTTGCAGACATTGAAACCCGAGAGGTGGTCACAGGCATTTTTTGCATCAAATATATCTTCATACACTACAAAAGCAGTACCTCTGGTTTCTGGTGTGTTCCCTCTGAAAATGGAAATAGTAATTATTATTACTAATTTTGTTTAGCACAAGAAACACTGGTTTATTTATAGGCAAATTTGCATACATAAACAAAGCAAACAAACTTACACGCGGATTTGTCTAATTGCTCCATACTTTCCAAAAATATCATACATTTCTTCAGCAGAGATTTTGTACGGCAGGTTTCGTATATATAATACTCTGTTGACTTCAGGTGGTAAGCGAACCTAAAACAGAGGTAAGACATACATTTCATATTGTAACAAGTACATAAAGAGTATACATGTAGTTAATCTTACGTTTGCTCGTCGCTGTAGTGCCAAAGCCATGATTCAATATCCTCAAGTGACGATGAACTTGCGATATATTTAACCAAATATGGCGTGCAGAGATCAAACTCGTTAAATATTGCGTAAATTAGAGATCCTTTCGATCTAAAGTATAATATTTTAAATAGTTCAATAAATGCGATGTGTGCCTGCTTGATGCACTTCTAGCGTTGGTTGGTTGACATGACATTGACATTTCATTTTTTTTATGGGCTTGGCTCGGTAGACTTAAGCAGTGGGGCTCTACAGACGTCTACGTCTCTTCACATCATCCATCCATACTAATCCATACTATCAAATACTATATACTATAAAGCTCGGAACACACTACGCGGACGTCCGTCGTAAAACGACCGCGACCGCGACCTATCAGCAAATACTATAATATAAATACGTGCAGCTTCTGACGTTTCCCATACATTGGAACGGCAACAATTTTACTAGCGCCATCTAGTGGTACGAGTTGATCAAAGTAGTTGTTCAGACTTTTATTTTAGTAAATTAAAATAGAAAATGCTATTACTTGATCTACTTTAACATTTTTAGACGGAATAAAACAAAAAAATAAGAATATGTGACTTTTTTTAATTTTATACTATATGAAACTAAACTATTTCGATCAACTCATGCCGCTAGGAGCGCTAGTGTGCATGTTGCCAACTTTGGCACCAAGCTGCACGTATTAACTCGTAGAGTTTACATAGTATTTGCTATCAGTGTGCACGGAACAAAAGATCCAGCGAGCCAGATTTCGATCGGACGTCCGTGCGCTCAAGGCCACGTCCGCGTCCGTCGACCGATAGTTTGCACGGTTATGTGTATTTCCATTGTCCAGATTCCCGTCCGCGGTCGATTCACGACGGACGTCCGCGTAGTGTGTTCCTAGCTTAATACGTGCAGCTTCTGACGTTTCCCATACAATTGAGCGGCAACAATTTTACTAGCGCCATCTACCGGTTCGAGTTGATCAAAGTAGTTGTTCAGACTTTTATTTGAGTAAATTAAAATAGAAAATGCTATTACTTGATCTACTTTAACATTTTTAGACGGAATAAAACAAAAAAATAAGAATTTGTAATTTTTTTTAATTTTATGCTGTATGAAACCAAATACTATATACTATAATACGTGCAGCTTCTGACGTTTCCCATACAATTGAGCGGCAACAATTTTACTAGCGCCATCTAGCGGTTCGAGTTGATCAAAGTAGTTGTTCAGACTTTTATTTGAGTAAATTAAAATAGAAAATGCTATTACTTGATCTACTTTAACATTTTTAGACGGAATAAAACAAAGAAATAAGAATTTGTAATTTTTTTTTAATTTTATGCTGTATGAAACTAAACTATTTTGATCAACTCATGCCGCTAGGAGCGCTAGTGTGCCTGTTGCCAACTTTGGCACCGAGCTGCACGTATTTATTGCACTCTAGGTGCTGAGAGGCTCCCGTGGATGCTTACCAACTCAAAGTCAGGACAGGGCAGGTGAAAGCGTATGCAGGCGGAGAAATAAAAATCCAGTCCTCCAGATTATGCAGCTGTATATTGTCCAAAATATATGGCGTACAAATCTTTGGTCATTAATAAATATAGACTTATGATTAAGCTGATATTAATGGATTAAAATTAATTATATTTGGAGGACGACACAAAGTAACAAGAGGCTATCGGTAAAGGAAAGACTGAAAGAAAGTGAATGAATGACATAAGTGACAGCTAGTGATAGAGGGGTGCACAGACAACTAATAAGAATATATGTTAAAAGGCTCTACATACATCTTGACTGTTTTTATAAGGCATACCATACAAACTAACAATCTTAATAGTATTAACTCGTAGAGTTTACATAGTATTTGATGAAACTAAACTATTTTGATCAACTCATGCCGCTAGGAGCGCTAGTGTGCCTGTTGCCAACTTTGGCACCGAGCTGCACGTATTAACTCGTAGAGTTTACATAGTATTTGATACTATCCATACTAATATTATAAATGGACGTAGTTACGCAGAAATGTTCCAATCCATCTGAAATTGTCATTGAAATGAAAGACTTGTGTTTTTCATACAAGGTCTAAAACTTAATGACAATTTCATGTGGATTGGAACGTTTCTGCGTAACTACGTCCGTGCTACGTCCATTAATGGGAAAGTGTGTGTGTCTGTTTGTTTGTCCGTCTTTCACGGCAACGGAGCGACGGATTGACGTATTTTATTAAGTGGAGATAGTTTAAGGGTTGGAGAGTAACATAGGCTACTTTTTGTCTCTTTCTAATGCGAGAGAAGCCGCGGACAAAAAGTAGTATTTTATATAAGAGACACGTACATTGCGGCTTTGATAAGATTGGTACTAAACTCGGACACGATACGTGTTGCCACGTGTCTGGGGGTCGAGGGTCTTGGGCAGATATCGGAGAGAAAAACGATGCTGCTTGGTTCAGGTCTATATTAAAAGTCAACGTACTTATTCTAGTTATAAAGTTTTAAGGGATTAGCATGACGTTATTACTATAGTATTATTTGATATGTTACTATTGATAATACCGCCATCTATCGGCGGTATTGGGAACTACATAACTCTTTAATGACCTATATCGACTGAGAACATGCGATCCTTGAGGTAAGCCATCTAGGATTCGGACTAGTATGTAAAAGTAATCATAGATGGCGCTGTCAACAGATGACAAGTTTGGTTGACATTACGTCTACTTTGTCAATAAAAAAAGGCCGGGCCTAATATTTTTACCCAATATTCCATTCTTTTCTACTGGATTCTGGAATGATTTCAAATGGCTTTAAAGTTCCGTCTATACGGGATGATCACATTGACAATTTGGCACGGGCGACAAAGATGCTCGGCGACTTACGTATTTGTATGAAAAGTTGCGTCGCTTCATGTCACTTTCATCAAATACTATGTAAACTCTACGAGTTAATACGTGCAGCTCGGTGCTGAAGTTGGCAACATGCACACTAGCGCTCCTAGCGGCATGAGTTGATCAAAATAGTTTAGTTTTATACAGCATAAAATTAAAAAATGTCACAAATTCTTATTTTTTTGTTTTATTCCGTCTAAAAATGTTAAAGTAGATCAAGTAATATCATTTTCCATTTTAATTTACTAAAATAAAAGTCTGAACAACTACTTTGATCAACTCGAACCGCTAGATGGCGCTAGTAAAATTGTTGCTGCTCAATTGTATGGGAAACGTTAGAAGCTGCACGTATTAACTCTAGAGTTTATAGTATTTGCTATGGAGTTTAGAAATATAAGGAGCGAAAGCTTTAAGTATCAGAAGTGCCCATATAAAAGAAAAGATAAGTGGCGCTGCAATAGCAGGGAGATAAGGGTTTTACAATCTCTTAGCCTTATCGGTAGTGACCCCGCCTACGGAGCAAGAGGTCCCGGGTTCAAATCCTGATGAGATCTTTTTTATTTTTTTCTACTAATATTTATTTGCTTTCATACTAGCCCATAGACCTGTTGAAATGTCCACCCTTTACCTATGTTAGTTTATAATCTGTGCTATGTGTCAAACACAACCTGTCCATAACTGTCACTCGCTCTCTCCGTCTCTAGCCGCCTAAGGGGCAACACGTTTTAAACATGTAATCTCTATTAATAAAAAGTACTGATGTGATGATCATATTTTATTTGAAATTCCCATCAACCACTCCGCCGCGCTCTGCCACTTCCAACAAGACCGATGATGTGAGCGACAAAAAAGTCGCTGCCAAAAGTTGCCCGTGTGCGCGCTCCCTTATCCTTGGTGAGCTGTAGTCTGTTAACGCTATAATACGATCTACGCGATCTAGTATAGTTTGTAACAAAGAGCATTGAATCACTACGTCATGACCCTTATGAACCCCCCCCTGGATCCGCGCATGGATTGCAAGTTTTTGCAACCTTGTAAAACATTATGGCCGGCAACACAGTCTTAAAAATTCATAATCTTAAAAAAAATTGTATGCAAATTGACAGATCTGTCAGTGTCAGTTTGCATACAATTTTTATTTAAGATTATGAAAATTAAGACTCGTCTGTTGCCGGCCTATTACATTCAACGATTTGTTCTTAGAGGGCGCGCACACGGGCGACTTTTCGCTGCAACATTTTTGTCGCATAGACGTATTTGTATGAAAAGTTGCGTCGCTTCGTGAGCGCACTTTCATACTAGCCCATGGTCGCGACAAAAAAGTCGCCTGTAGGCGCACCCTCTTAGATAAACATTCTGTATAGCTGTCACATATAACAAACCAGCATAAAAAAATAAGTTGAAATTGACACGGACGACGTTATATATGACAAAATATCATCTTTATTTAAAAAAAATCACAAAGTACAATCCTAATCAAATCAGTAAATCACTGATGCGAGTGATGCGAGTCGTCGTCGAGGTCGGCGCGGCGCGCGCACTCCCTCCGCAACACCAGCGCGCATGCGCACAGCAGCAGCAGCAACACAGCGGACACCGCGCACAGTGCGAACACGCCGCCACGTAGACGACTTTCACCTGCAATCATACAAGTAATTTATGTATAATACGGGCAAAATTGGTGGTTCGAATTAAATTGGCGGAAAAAAACTGTAGTACCTATAGGTATCGGCGAATATAATGTAGGTATACGATTTAAGAGTTATTTCATTGAGATAAGGACAGTTATTAGATTTATTAGGTTTAAACCTTCTAGAGAGTCCATCCATTGTCTTAGATATTTGAGTTAGTTCTATGGTTTTTCTAAGTAAGACCATTTTCCCCTCACTAGCTCGGAAACACGTGTTTTGTCCTTCAATACCAGCGGGTAAAAACGCATTTTATCCACTAGTGGATAAAGTAATTTGACCTGGAATATAGCCAAATTTTCTGCTTTAAAATTGATAAAAGTGGGTTAATCTAGTGATGAAGATGTTTTACCAGCTGTGGAACTACTGGAAGCAGTGATAAACGCATTTTTTGCGATGTAGTTTCCTCGCTATAGTGAGGGAAAAAGTTTTGTGTTACACTCGGGTGCAAATGTATTTTACTTCTCGTGTGTTAAAAAACTCGCAAGTTCAGGATTCTATTCTCGAACCACTCGCTTCGCTCGTGGTTCAACTATAGGATCCTTTCACTTGCTCGTTTTTCAATTCCACACTCGGAGTTAAAATACAACTTTGCACCCTTGTATAACAAATAACTATTATTGAGTTCAAGGTAAAAGGTAAAAAAGCCCTATTGAAAAACCTCCCGAATAAACTATACGGAGGACATTACTTGACAATGACATTAGGTATACCTAACCGTTATTACCAGTTACATAATGACGACTATTAAAAATATTACATAATTCCTTTCCTACGTGGGTGGGATACCATACCTTTCTCCAAAGTAAGCGGTTCGGATTGTCCAGCCTCGAATAAGCTAGCTAGCCGCGGTAGGTGCTGAAGCCAAAAGGCGGTGTCTCGTCCTGCGTCCGCGCCTGCGCCGCAGTTGTCCGCCGTGCACGCACGCAACTCCTGCACGTGAGCCTCCCCGGCGCGGTAGCGGCGCCACTCTTCCGAGCCTGGAGACCTACATCGACCATAAACATTATTTTAACCTCAACGTAAACAATCTCTCTTAAAAATAATTTTTAAGAAAAAAAACGCCGTCTTTGGGGTTCTGGTGAAAGCTACTTGCAAATGTTGGATTATGTAGAAATGTGCAAGTATTTTTTTAAACTGAATTTAATGCTTTAATTATTTGATGGCAACACAAATTAATATACGTATACCGTTAAGGTTTGAGGAGTTTCCTCAATTCCTCATGAATCCGATTATAAGAAATCGAAGCTTGACAAAACAGCCTGGCCGGACTGCCATGGTAAAATCGCCCCTGGCTAAATATGAAATATTGATATGCAGGATTATTCGTATTGTTACTACATGTACTACTACTGGATATTATGCCTCAAACTGTTTCCGTTTACGAAAAAAATTAAAAAAAAGAAATTTTGTTTTTAATTTTTTTCTTTAAAACCGCGTATCCGATTGAGTTGTTCTTTGGATATTTTATAGATATATTAGGGATACATCAATAAAAAAAAAATTAACTTCCTGACTTTTTGTTAAGTACATTTTTTTTTAATTTATGTTTTAAATATTTTTTTTTTTTACCACATACGAGTTAGCGACACCTACTATATTTTTATATAATAATCGCCATTTTATACTCTATTACATATATTTTTATCAAAAATATTAGTTTGGATCAACAATGTCAAAATAAGTTATTTATATATTACTAGTATTACCCTTTAGTACGTTGCTCCTGGAAAGTGATGTATGAAAATTTTGGCATAATTAATGGAAGATTTTTTTTAAATTGGGATATGTAGATTATAGGCCGAAGTTATTTTTCATCAACCCTCCCCACCCCTCCCCCTCTGCGTCACCCCTCTACCCCCCTTAAAGAGCCGAAAATGCGATTTTTCTCGATTTCTGACAAAACCGATGAAGATACAGAAAAAGCGTGTAGGAACGAAGTAATCCTTAATAAATTTACTACAAATCTCTCATAAACACTTTAGTGCTAGCACTTATAGTTTTCGCGCAATCCGTCACGAAAGTTGCTCCTTTCTGCAATTTTCTTTAAAGAATATTAAAGTGTTGTCCCAAAATGCTTACGAAATTTGTTTGATACGACTAAAATATTGTAAACTCATGACTATAATAAAATTAAGGGGATAAATCACTACCATGGTTGGGACTTGAACTCACGGCTTCCGGATAGAAACTCGAGGGCTCTACCAACTGAGCCACCAAAAGCTCATCCCTAGTTTCTAGCGAATCTTTCAGCTTTCTACTATATGAATCAATGGTACCCCTAGCGTCATTTATCTATCATATCTATCAATCTAGAGGCCGTGAGTTCAAGTCCCGCCCATGGTAGTGATTTTTTTCCCCTGAAATTCATTCTGAGTTTATAATATTTTAGTACTATCAAACCGACGATTTCGTAAGCATTTAAGGAGAAAACTTATCATTCATTAAAGAAAATTGCAGAAAGGAGCAACTTTCGTGATGGATTGCGCGAAAACTATAAGTGCTAACACTAAAATGTTTATGAGAGATTTGTAATAAATTCATTAAGGATTACTTCGTTCCTACACGCTTTTTCTGTATCTTCATCGGTTTTGTCAGAAATCGAGAAAAATCGCATTTTCGGCTCTTTAAGGGGGGGTAGAGGGGTGACGCAGAGGGGGGAGGGGTGGGGAGGGTTGATGAAAAATAACTTCGGCCTATAATCTACATATCCCAATTAAAAAAAAATCTTCCATTAATTATGCCAAAATTTTCATACATCACTTTCCAGGAGCAACGTACTAAAGGTAATACTAGTAATATATAAATAACTTATTTTGACATTGTTGATCCAAACTAATATTTTTGATAAAAATATATGTAATAGAGTATAAAATGGCGATTATTATATAAAAATATAGTAGGTGTCGCTAACTCGTATGTGGTAAAAAAAAAAAATTTAAAACATAAATTAAAAAAAAATGTACTTAACAAAAAGTCAGGAAGTTAATTTTTTTTTTATTGATGTATCCCTAATATATCTATAAAATATCCAAAGAACAACTCAATCGGATACGCGGTTTTAAAGAAAAACAGAAGAAGAACAAAATTTCTTTTTTTAAATTTTTTTCGTAAACGGAAACAGTTTGAGGCATAATATCCAGTAGTAGTACATGTAGTAACAATACAAATAATCCTGCATATCAATATTTCATATTTAGCCAGGGGCGATTTTACCATGGCATCCGGCCACCCTTTGACTTGAAAACTCAATATGCTTAACAAACATAACAAATCTCATAACAAATAAATGTCACTGTTCTGAACTTAAATGCATGCTGTTCTTATAAAAATTCCAAAGTCACTATAAGTGTGCCGTTCAGATTTAAGGAGTTCCGTTCTGATCTTCATCAGCAGTTCCACTGCACCAAATGTCACTGTTCTGGACGTAAGTGCATGCTGTTTTTATAAAAATACCAAAGTCACTATAAGTGCGCCGTTCAGATTTGAGGAGTTCGGTTCTGACCATCATCAGCAGTTCTACTGCACCAAATGTCACTGTTCTGGACGTAAGTGCATGCTGTTCTTATAAAAATACCAAAGTCACTATAAGTGTGCCGTTCAGATTTGAGGAGTTCCGTTCTGATCTTCATCAGCAGTTCCACTATACCAAATGTCACTGTTATGGACTTAAGTGCATGCTGTTCTTATAAAAATGCCAAAGTCACTATAAGTGTGCCGTTCAGATTTGAGGAGTTCTGTTCTGACCATCATCAGCAGTTCCACTGCACCAAATGTCACTGTTGCGTACGTAAATGCATGATGTTCCTTTAAAAACACAAAAATCACCATATGTATGCCTTTCAGATTTGAGGAGTTCCCTCGATTTCTGCAGGATCCCATCATCAGAACTGGGTTCTGATACTTCTGATGTAAATGGGACCAATCTGTATGCATATAAATTCAATAAAATAAAAAAAATTCAAAATCGGTCCAGTAACGACGGAGATATCGTGGTACAAACATAAAAAAAACATACAGACGAATTGAAAACCACCTTCCTTGAGAGATTTGAGGCGGCGGTTAAAAATACCTACTAACCGATTTATGTATTACCTACTATGGGCTGTGAAACCAATTTTGTCACTAAAAGGCGCTAATTTTGTCACGCGAAATTCAAATTTCTATGGGACTATAAAACTTCGTCTTCCGTTTTCCAAACTTGCCGCCTTTTTAGGGTTCCGTACCTCAAAAAGGAAAAACGGAACCCTTATTCACTCGTGTGTCTGTCTGTCCGTTGTCACAGCCAATTTTCTCCGAAACTGCCGAACCGCTTAACTTGAAATTTGGCACACATATGTAAACCTGTGATCCAAAGACGGACATATAATTTAAATAAAAAAAAATTCAATTATAGGGGCCACTTTTGGGGGGTAAAAGTGAAAATTAAAAATCAAAGTTTCTAGAACTATATTTTGTTACATATCAAATGAAAGAGCTTTTTATAAGTATTTCAAAAATATTTTTATAATAATTTTTAGTAAAGTAATTTTCAAGTAATTTAAGAAAATAGGCAAAAAATTACCATTCCGGCCCTTATCTCCGAAACTTATTAAAAAAAAATTACATATCGATTATTCGCAAAAATGACTTAAGTTCCTACTATAACTAACATCAATAATGTACATAACTAACATCTTATGAGCCATGAGCTTGAAATAAATGAAATTTAATTTTAATTTAATTTAATTTATAAAGGAGGTGCTTAAGCCCTTCTTGTAGTGTACGGAACCCTTGCAACGCGAGTACAACTCGCACTTGGCCAGTTTTTAGTGAAAAGATTTGTTTGATCGTCTATAGAAAAAATAGTGACAGACTGATCGATATTTCAGTAAAATATGAACTTACCCAAATTTTACGAAGTTGGTGATGTACTTTTGAAACATTGAAGAAATCCTCCTCTCATCTCTAGTAGCTGGCCGTCGCGCTATTTGAAGCATCAAAGCATCACCCAATAGGGCCACCAAATCTGTTCCGTGTACGGCTCCTAGGGAAGAGCAAATAGGCAATTCATTTATCACTAGACCAACTGATAAAGTACCTATCTCTTGATACTTCAAACGAATGACATTTTACAGTTAATATTTTCCTCGTATTGGTGTAAGTAGATATAGTTCATTCGGTGGTAAGGGGGCGTCCATTAATCGCGTCATACGTTTTTGGCTTATTTTAGACCCCCCCTCCCCCATGGTGATCTTTGGTGATATTTTCAGGACCCCCTCCCCCCCTGGCCAATATGACGTGTAATTTTTTGGCAACTTAAGTAGACTTTTTTCCAACCCACGAATCAACCAAATCTTGGCGCGAAATTCAAATTTTCTATGAGAATTAAACCTTTAAGGTTCCGTACCACAAAAAGGAAACCACTGAACCGAAACAACTGAACCGATTAAGTTGTTTGGCACACATATGTAAACTTGTGACCCAAAGACGGGCATGTAATTTAAATAAAATAAAAAAACAACTATAGGGGCCACTTTTGGGGGGTAAAAGTGAAAATTAGAAATCAAAGTTTTTTGAAATACTTAGTTTTTTAGCGTGTTACATATCAAATGAAAGAGCGTTAATTGGGCCATTTTTTTTTTCAAAGTTGTCTACCCCACTTTTTTTTTATTTGGATTTTTTTATGTGCTTTCCACTCAGAATCGCGGGCTCTTTCAATCCTAATAGGAGTAAAAAAGTGTCCCAAGGTTTTTCTCTATTCCGTTACCAGTTTTTCATACATTTTGTATGGCGGTAACGGAATGGAAGGTCTAAAAAAAATATGGAAATCTTGGGACATTTTTTTCTCCTATCACGATCAAAAGACCTTGCGATTCTGAATATGAATCGCGTAAAAAATACCCATGTGACAAAAAAAATGGGGTGGACAACTTTGAAAAAAAATGGCCCTTATACGTATTTCAAAGGCGGGTAATCTCAGTGACCGTTAGCACTAGAAAGCTGAAATTTGGTACCAATATGTATATCAATCACGCCAATAAAGTGGTAAAATAAAAAATGGAAAAAAATGTTTTGTTAGGGTACCCCCCCTACATGTAAAGTGGGGACTGATTTTTTTTTCATTCCAACCCCAACGTGTGATATATTGTTAGATACCTTAAAAATGAATAAGGGTTTACTAAAATCGTTTTTTGATAATATTAATATTTTCGGAAATAATCGCTCCTAAAGGAAAAAAAAGTGTCTCCCCCCCCCTCTAACTTTTAAACCATATGTTTAAAAAATATGAAAAAATCACTTAAGTAGAACTTTATAAAGACTTTCTAAGAATATTGTTTTGAACTTGATAGATTAAGTAGTTTTTGAGAAAAATACGGAAAACTACGGAACCCTACACTGAGCGTGGCCCGACACGCTCTTGGCCGGTTTTTTATAAATTGTTCAAAATATCGATTATTTTATTTTCAATAATGACTTAGCGCCTCCAGAAGGCGCTTAAGCTCTTCTTGTGATGTAAGGAACCCTTGCAACACAAGTCCAACTCACACTTGGCCGGTTTTTAAGTATTATGGCTCTTCTATGATTCCGCCAACGTCAAGGTTTAGGAAGGCATGCGTTTTTTGAAGACAGTTGGCCGGTGAGCTCTACATTTGTCAAATTTTCCGCCTTTTTTCAGTGCCATGATTAGGTTGACCGTCTATAACAGACTGTCCGTGTACACATGATGAGGGCAAACTAAAAAAATCTTTGAGAATTAAAAATAACTGACTGCACACAGCTCTATTTTTCTCACTTGATGGTCTCATCGGAAGATCAGCGCTGGAAGTCACCAGCAACACGCTGAGATGAGGCCATTTCGTGGCACTTCATTCCTTTCTGTTTGTGTTGTAATGTGCAATTAATCTTGACTGTGTTCACGAATAAATTATATTCTATTCTGTTCTCTTTGCACTGCACAACGCAAGTTCTGACTGTAAAAGTTGATATAAAAATGGCTCAGAAATATGATTTTTTCTTTACGTTAGTGTAACAAAAAAAATACACGTGATATGTTCCTAACCCCCCCACCCCCCATGGTGATATTTGGTGATTTTTTCATGACCCCCTCCCCCCCCTATGCAGTATGACGCGATTAATGGACGCCCCCTAAAATGTGTTTAATCTAAGTGCCTTGAAACCCTCGCAACGCTCAGATTCCACATACGTACTGAACCACTCGCTATGCTCGCGGTTCAATATCGGAATGTTAAGCTTGCTCGGGTATCAATAGAGCCACGTAGAGTTACTTTGTCCTCTTGTAAAATAATAGTTATTTACATACATACATACATACGATCACGCCTGTATCCCTTGAAGGGGTAGGCAGAGCACATGAAAATACTCAAGTTTCAGTGCCACTCTTGGCAAATAAGGGGTTGACAGAAAACGAAACTGTGACATTGCAGTGACAGGTTGCCAGCCTCTCGCCTACGTCACAATTTAACCCACATCCCACAGTCGCCTTCTACGACACCCACGGGAAGAAAGGGGGTGGTGAAATTCTTAACCCGTCACCACACGGGCAATATAGTTATTTGTTATATACAAGGGTGCAAAGTTGTATTTTAACGCCGAGTGTGAAATTGAAAAACGAGCAAGTGAAAGGATTCTATAGTTCGATCCTGAACTTGCGAGTTTTTTAACACACGAGAAGTATAATACATTTGCAGCCGAGTGTAACACAAAACTTTTCCACTTACTATAGCGAGGAAAGTACAACGCAAAAATAGTTATTTGTTATACAAGGGGGCAAAGTTGTATTTTAAGGCCGAGTGTAGAATTGAAAAACGAGCAAGTTAAAGGATTCTATAGTTGAACCACGAGCGAAGCGAGTGGTTCGAGAATAGAATCCTGAACTTGCGAGTTTTTTAACACGCGAGAAGTAAAATACATTTGCACCCGAGTGTAACACAAAACTTTTCCCCTCACTTTAGCGAGGAAACTACAACGCTAAAAATGCGTTTATCACTGCTTCCAGTAGTTCCACAGGTGGTAAATCATCTTTATTACTACATTCACCTACTTTTATCAATTTTAAAGCAGTTAATTTGACTTTATTCAAGGTCAAATTACTTTACCCACTAGTGGATAAAATGCGTTTTTACCCGCTGGTATTAAAGGACAAAACACGTGTTTCCGAGCTAGTGTGGGGAAAACGCTTTTATCACTGCTTCCAGTAGTTCCACAGGTGGTAAATCATCGTCATCACTAGATTCACCCACTTTTATCAATTTTAAAGCAGAAAATTTGACTATACTCAAGGTCAAATTACTTTATCCACTAGTGGATAAAATGCGTTTTTACCCGCTGGTATTGAAGGATAAAACACGTGTTTCCGAGCTAGTGAGGGGAAAAAATTATTTGTGACTTGCCTAATGTTTCGTTGCGAAACGTTATGCGTCCAAAAGTTGTTTGACCAAGTGAAACATTTGACAAATGATTAGTCTGCCAAACGTTTAGATGGATTATAATAATTTGCTTTTCAATAATTCTGCCAAATGAAAAGTTGGCATACAAAAAGTTGCTAAACGTTAGTTGTCAAAATGAAACTTCGGCCAAACGTTGTTTGGCAAATGAAATTCGGCCAAACATATTTCTGCGAAAAGGCAGAACACCCGATCTGTATCATAATATTATCGTATGGTTTATGTTTGAAAAGTCTGTTGTCATGTGTCAGATATACATTCGACGCAGAAAGCTTGGTGGGTTAGGTACCAGTATAATTGATCTGTCTTCCGTGCAGGTCGACCCCGCCGGGCTGCGAGTACCGGTACACGAACAGGCGCGACACGCGGCGCGCCAGCCGCGCGGCAAGCAGCGCGCCACCCGCGCCCCAGGTGGCGGCTGTTTCTGCGCGCCCCGTCGCCTCCACGCGGGCCAATACTGAACCCTCAGAGTCCCGGGACATCGGGCCCCAATATTCCCAGCGAACCGCTTCGGATAGCTGCGGATTAAAAAATATACTCATGAACCAGCAATTATATAATATTTCATACGGTCATATTTACTGAACATAAAGATAAAATTGAGAAAACAAGCATACGGCGCACCGAATGCGAAGCCGCAGACGCCGCAGTATGTTTCTTAATGCCTTAATTGGGTCTCTTAGTTTAACTTAATAGCTATCACTTTTAGCACTCAGAACGTTTTTAATGCCTAATCAGAACAGAACATAAACATGAAACAACGATAAATGAGTTAATTTACCACTGATATTGCGTCGGACTTATCCATAGAAAACATTCGCAACAGCTTTGGTATAACTTTAGTGTCAGCATATTCCGTAACATACGCCGCTCCACGCTTCAATAGTTCATCATATTGTCCGTCTGCAACAGAGAAAAGCGATTTGCCACAGCTCTCATTTGTATTTACTGGACCTTGACCGAAATTTTAACAGATATATGAAATTCAAACCGTTGTAGTTTATGGCTTCAAGGTCAGTGGTTCCCAAAAGCAGGTCAAGCTGTATAGTTGGCAGTTTAGTAGCTGAGAGTGCAACTGAAAGTGAATTTGGTAGGTAATACTGTGATTCCGGCAGAAAATTATCTGGTACAGGACGCATGACACTGCTCCAATTTGTATTCTGAAAATATGCGTAAAGTTGATAAAATGATTACTACCTTAAAAATACATATGAATATACATATAAATCCACTTTTCATATAAATTAATCGAAATATTACCGAATATACGGCTAATATATCAGACAAGGGGCGCCCTCTCAAGCATCGAAGTATTTCTAGATCTACAACGCTGGTGCAGCCCAGAGATCTAGCCAACTCGCGAGAGACCTTTTCAGCATCAGTGGCATTGTAGTGCATATCTTCACCTAAGGCATGCCATATATCACGAGGAGACATCACAATCGCACGCTGAAATAGACCTGTCAAGTCGGGATTAATAATTTGTCAAGTTTACTTTAAAATACGGTTTCATAAGTCAATTTTACCGATAGCTCGTGGAGATGTAATGTGATGCAATATACTGTCAGCACCCGCCGAATGTCCTAAAAGAGTTATGGTAGTTGGGTCACCACCGAAAGCAGCTATGTTTTCGCGAACCCACAGCATTGCCAAGTATTGATCGAGCAGGGCGAGGTTTCCGCGAGCAGCGATAGAGCCCAGTGTGAAGAAGGACAGAGCATGGAGACGATACGCCACGGTTACCACTACGACCCCTTCGGCGGCTAGCTCTTGGCATGGCAGTGTTACTCCCCCGCGAGACCATGACTCGCTATACAATATCACCATCACAGGTAATGATTTTCCATCTGCTCGCTATCTGGAAAATATTAGACGTTAAAGTTTGTAAGTTGTTGCAAAATGTGATTTTATGCTGATGATATTCTTCGTTTCTTACCCTTGGTGTCCAGATGTTAAGAAAAAGACAATTTTCATTGAAGTTGTCGCTTTCACTATCGTTCAACTGCGGACACCGCTGTGGCATCTTGTGTGCAAAAAATGTACGACTCCATCCAGGATGCCGTGTTGGGGCCTGAGTATAATAAATGATAACTTGATAAGTAGGTATTCAAATATCCACTCTAACGCTACACATTTAATATAATAGATATACAACGTGTTTCCGGTATCACTCAAAACCTCAGACACCCCAACTGATTTTTATTTTTTTAAACTCATCTAGAGTATTCATATTTTAAGTTAACCTTCTCTTTTTTGATTGAATTTTTAATTTTCTGTACAGCTCTACTTGACTTTTAGCTCTACACAATAAAATAATTGATAACTACCATCATAAACCATAAGACTATTTATTTATGTACGTTACTGCAACGACATAAGGTTTACCAATAGACAGCTAAGATGTCACTGTAAAACACTTTAAAGCTTTGTCACAGTAAACTTCAAATTGGACAGGTAATCGCAGTAAGCAAATTTAAACCCATTGTTCAAAATGACAAGGTTGTAATTAGGTACGAGTTCAATTTGTTATGACTTATGATAAACATTAAGATTAAACAACATAGTAATTGTTATATTTGTACTTAATTGTTTCTTCTGTTTTATTAAATATTGTATGTTTGAGCTGATGGCCAAGTTGCCAATGCTCCCAATAAATTAAAAAAAAAAAAATTAAACTGACAAACAACGTCAAACTAGTAGCGGAAAAAATAATCGTCCAAGTAACCAGCCAGTATTAATACTCCTAAATACTGAAAAAGGTAAACAACCTCTAGCAATGCGATATACACAATGTTGTATTACGAGTACAATAGAATGGGCACGTAAAAAATAACTAATAATACTAATTTAAATAAAAATATTACCCCCATCAAGATATAGCTCAATCGATTCTACTCTCGATTCTGAACAAACTATTTTCAGGTTTTTAGTGTTAAGTGAAACACGGTGTATATTAAGAACACAACCTATTAGTAAGTAATACTTACAGCGAATCTGTGAGTAAAGACCGAAGAAAAATCATTAGCAGCGTAGGGAACCCCGAAGAAAACTTCGACCGGGGTTAAAGATGAACTTGTTGTGTAAACCCTTATCTGAAAATGTATGTATGTAATGACATGTCTAAATCATGTAATAAATATATTCGGAGACTTTAGATCTGAGATCTGATAAATAAAAAAAAGGTTAACAGGTTATGGGCCCAACACCCTCCTACTACGTGGTACATACCTATCTGGCCAAACCTTACAATTTTTGACCGAAAAATTTGAGACCGAAAATTCATTTTTTAACTGCATAGATAACCAGCATCCTTTCCTAACAAGAGTTGCGCGGGAATATATATGTGAAAGATCGTAAAAATAGCAATACGAATTTTATTCAGTACTTTCACATTATTATGTCACATTAAAAAAATGTTATCTACTTACCCCAACAATCCGTCCTTGTGGTAAAGTTACAGTAGGATCTTGAGCAATTACATAGGAAAGTGTAAACAGGCACCAAAATAAGTATACACTGTCCATTTTGATTCCACGAACAATAAAAAAAAATGGAACTTTAAATACCGTAACCGCCTTAGAAATCCGCCTTTTATATCCGTGTTCCTCTATGACTTGACGTCGCGATAATGAGTGCGTACACGCGGGAACTGTCGTTCGGTCAGTCAGGACGCCGGAACTCATGTGTGATGAGCATGACATTATGTTTCGATGGACATTCGGCACAATAACAATTAGATCGTACAATGATTGCGCTCCAGCCCATGACGGGCACCGTGACGACCTACCGTCATTGTTCTAACACGAACAATCCGGTTTGCGACAATATTTTTGAAAATTGTGTAACATACGTGTGGATGTAAATTACTTAATTGTTAGAAATAAAAACAATCTGGTAGCATGTTGCTAGTTATATACGTAACCTAGGTACTTAATATTATACTTAATTTAAGTACTAAGAAATTATTTGAAACAGCAGTGTACTGTCCTACCGTTGTTTAAGAAACAAAAACATTAAATAAAACATAACCAAAATTATAAAATGATAGGCTATAAAAAATTCTTTATTCCAATTTTGTAAGTTACCTTACAAAACTACAACACTACTTACGGTCAATTTAGAACATAAGTATCGAACAAAAACTATACCATACTTCATGTTATGATCATTTTGGAAATCAAGCTTTTTAAAAATCAAATTTACTCAATAATGATTCGTAATAGTGGTGCACTGGTTGGTTATTCGCAAATCCAATGGTCGCCAGCATTAATCCGTATCCCAGAAGTATCGAAAACAGTTTATGTCTTGAAACCCACTGGCATAGACCGCGCTCTGCAAAATAAGTTCGCGTTCAAACATTCACCTTTCACCTTTCAAGAATACAAAAAATGCGAGTAGAAGATTTGATGTTGTTGTTGTTGTTGTTGTTGAGGGCGCTACAAAGTAAATATGAAAGTACCTACTAAACTTCTCTGAATGTATTGCAGTGGGATTAAAATCAGTTAACGATTCGGCGTTTACGACCCTTCGGCTTCGGCTCATATCGGGATCGCATAAGTGCGAGCAAAATATATATAAAACCCGAATCGTTAACTGATGTTAATCGTACTGTAAGTATTTAAAGTCGTACCATTGTTCCTGTTACCGCTTGTGGTTGGAAACCTCATGAAAGTCGGTTGCTTTGCATAGACCAGTATGTAGCGCAAACGTATCAGGTCGCTGTTCGTAACGATGTAGTGAGCGGCAGCTCTGGGATTCACAGCGTGCCTTTCGAATCCAGCTCCAGCTGTGTCTCCGGAATAACCTATATTAGGAAATAATCATAAAAAAATTACAAAGAAAATAACATTAAAAAAACATACATCTGTAGCGTCCATCTCGTGGCAAGGTTACAGACTTGGTGGTTTTTGGAAGGTAATGTTCTGTTAAAAGTTTAATAAACACCGAAATCGCTACAGGATTCTACGATCGTCAGAATAATAAATATTTTGAAGACATATTTCTTATCGCAGTCATTTAAAAAAAAAATGACTCAAAGCGGTTCGTATAGGCACCGCGAGTACTCACGGAACACTTGAAACTGCCTTATAAATTGAAAAGAGCAGAAAGAGCTCTTTCAATTCCTCATGCACCAGACCAGATTAACTATTCAAATAAAAATTAATTATTCAAATCAGACTACGGGTCTCGGAGTAATCGGTGAACATACCTACTTACATAAAAAAAAACACTAACCCTAATACAGAACCTCCCCCTTCTGGGTAAAGAAAAAGTCGGTTAAAGATTGATCACACATAAACAGTAAGATAGCAAAGTGTAGGTAGGCAAAGGTGCTATCTTACATTTTATGGTTTTCTCGATAGGCTGAGAAAACCAACAGAAGTCTGAGAGGTGGATCGGATATATTACACATTAGAGCTCGGTTTTTGAAAGTTGAAGCCTTCCGGTGCGTCGATGACCTTGCACTCCTTGCACAGTGCGGCGCAGTTGGCAATGTCTTGCCACAGCCGAAATCACAACTGCTGTACGGTAGTGATTCAATGCCCTTTTGCGGTAGGCTGAGGGTGGTCAACTCACTGTACTGAGATATATAGGCCGTTTCCGATCATTGCCCTTTTCTGTAGATAGTGTTAGGTACCTACATTGCTGTAAATTTTACAGAATTTCTAACCTTCATTGGAGCTTGTCGGCTTTTGATAGTTGATGCCTTCAGGTGCGTCGATGACTTCGCAGAGCGCCACGCAAGAGATGTGTCCGCCGATGCAGCTGGCACCCCAGCCGAACCCACCGCGGCTGTACGGCAGGCTTGCGCTCAGCTCACTGGTTAGGTACAAGCCGTTTCCGACCATTGTACTTTGCTAGATTATAAAAGTTTACGATTGGAATAAAATTTGACGTTGTTTTCATTAGGTATACTATATTTTAGTAACAACTAACTATTATAGACTTATCGCCGTGTGCCTGCTATACGGCCACAATTCAAAAAACCATTTTTTCGAGAAATCGCGTCTCAAAGTTTTAAGAGTATAGTTGAGGCTGTTAAATAGGATCTTACTTCTTGAGTTTTAGGTCTATGAATTTGAAATTTAGCTAGTTTTACTCGGAATTATATAACCCTCCATAAGATCATGCCACTTTTCGCAAAAAAAATCTTTTTTTTGAGATACAATGCCTGAAAGACAGGTATTTAGAGTTATGGCTGTATTGCAGAAACGTTTTTTTATGATTTTGAGATGCGTCCAAAATTAAACGATATTATTCGATAAAGGTATCATGCAAATATATATGAAAAAACACCAAATAGTTAAAATAATTTTATTTACGAACTTTGACAGTAACGATAGCAATAATTATGTGTAACTAGCTTATAATCATCAACATTATAATACGTCATTACCAAATAATATTAATTATTTAAAATTGAAACAAATAAAACTTTGTAGCTTACGTACCTTACCTATCTTGGTGTCACCCTGGATAGAAGCCTGAATTTCAAGGAACACCTGACCAGCCTCTGCGAAGGTCAAGACCCAGAACAGCATCATTCACAAGCTTACTGGAACTACCTGGAGTGCCAGCGAAGCAACATTTCGGACAACCGCGCTATCCCTAGTCTACTCCTCTGCCGAGTACTGCTCAGCGGTGTGGCTAAACAGCACCCATACTACCGCGGTAACGCCCAGCTGAACCACACTATGTGACTCATCAGAGGCTGCCTAAAACCAACTCCCACACACTGGTTGCCGGTGCTGACTCATATTTTACCTCTAAACTTCCGCCGAGAAAAGTGCCTATTTCGTGAAATCGCCAAGATTCGAGCAGACACAAATTTACCCATCCACCGAGACCTCGACGCGCTAAAGGCTCTCAGACTGAAGTCTCGACTACCCCCTCAAGGCCCGTAGAGGCATGGATAATGGACTGGGTAGCCAGAGCTCTTCCTACAGAGCTGTACGAGTTCGATACTGGGGCCCGACCGGTGTGATTTAAGGAGCCTCGACAGGTTTGGTGTCGGCTGAACCGTATCAGGGCAGGCATCGGAAACTGCTCATCTTTGTGGTGCAGATGGGGATGGTGCGAGTCTGTGGAGTGACAGTGTGGCCACCCAGATCCGACGGTGCACCATATAGCCTTCGAGTGCCCCATAACCAAGTTTAGCGGAAAAAGGGCTGATCTTAAGACACTTTCGACAAATCATCATCCTCCTTGCGTTATCCCGGCATTTGCCACGGCTCATGGGAGCCTGGGGTCCGCTTTGACAACTAAGACACTTTCGACAAATGCCGTTGAGCATCTGAAGTCTAGTTTTTTAATAATTTAAGTAGAGAACAACGTGTACTGACTGGTAAAAATAATTATGACCTTAATAATGAGACATATTGAACTGCACTTGTAAGAAAAGAAAGTTGAGATTTGTTTAATCATTTTGTGCAGTAGTTTCGGCGTCGGGCTGGTAATTTTGTAATAATAAGTGTGATACTGACTGTTTGACACAATATTTAAAGGGATTTATCGCAATTATCACTCAAGTTTTTAGGACGCAACTCAAAACTTACATTTAAAACGTGTGCTATACAGCCACAACTCAAAACGGCCGTCGGTTTACATGCGAACAAACTGGCAAGTGGCCGTATTGCAGGGAATCTTCTGACAATTTATGGTCAATTCCATACGGCCACTTGTCAGAAAAAGGCTCTTAAGGACCTTTTTTGCTATGGCTCTCGAAATAAGGTCGTAAATTGATCAATTTTGAATACGAATCTGCAATAATCCAGAAAATTAAAAATTTTGAGTTGTGGCCGTATAGCAGGCACACGGCGTTATATAAGATCCAAATAAGAGATAAAAACTAAGACGGCGGTGGGGCCCATATATGATGACATGAGTTAGCGGAAAACAAAGTCCAAAGATAGAACGAGGTGGAAGGAGAAAAGGGGACTTCGTCACATACTAGGTACGCTAGGTAAGAGCATTCCATGGGCTTTCCCGTACAATACAAACGCTTTATGTTTCGTGTGTTGCGATGTTTTTTGTCAGCGTTTAAAGCAGGCGATCATGTTTCTGTGCAAGATAAAGATCCTAGCGGTTGTACAATGTACGGGACAACGGTATAGTGTTTCGTGGAATGCTCCTAAAAAGATGGGGATGAGTAATCGTTTTCTTTTACCAATTTTTAACACTTTTTCATTCCTATCGTTACCTATCGCTTTTCCCAGCAGCTTATAAAAAACAGCGTTTCCGAGTGTATTAAAATATCCAAATTCTATAGGCGATGTAGGCAATAGACGTACCTTATTTAAATGTTGCTGCACACTAAAACTGAGCATCGAATAAAAGTTTTCCAAGTGACTTCCATGGTATGCGAAGAAAACGTTGTGGTTCTTCGACATCTCCTTCCATTTCTGCTCGGCGTTCGATTTGGAAGTACTCGACACTTGGAAAATGTACTGAGGTCTTGGTACAGGCTCAACAGAGTCAACACAATTTAAAATGTGTTCATACTGCAAGTACATCAAAAGGGGGTTTGTAAGGATCACAAGATTTCTCCTGTAAATATTCAAAATAAAAAATAACAACTTACTGTATCTTGTTGCAAGGTTTTAAGTACGGGCTCCTTTAGCCGCACAAGAACATAAAACAGTAGGTGTATAATATCACTGACTTTGCTCAAGTCATCTAGGTTTACCAGTTGTTCAAGAACGAGATCCAATGCTGGGACATCACTAACAACGCTCAACTGAAACAAAGTGTAATTCTGGACAAGCAATTTATAGACGGTCAAGCAAATTAAAAATGTAGGGGCGAAGGTTTATATCCCATAAAATTTTTGAATTTCATGCCTTTTTTAATGCCAAGATTTGCTTTTGACCGTCTATATCTATCATAAATTCATGCGTTTCTTCCTAACTGTTCATATTAATGTTTTAGAGAACTTTCATAAAACTCGTCTGATACGGGTTATGGGTCAGATAGATTTGATTAACCTTTCTGGACTGGCCTAGGTTATAAATACTATATAGGACTACGGTAGATTAGTTAGGTCAGTGTAAATGTCCATGACAAAAATGACTTAAACACTTCAAGCTGAATTACCAATTCGTCCATGTCCTTCACCCCATTTTTTAAGAAAGCTGGAGGAAACGGTTTTAGGCAGCTTTCGTATCTGAAGCTAAATGCCGCTGCGACGAACAAACTCCATTTTATGTCACAGGCTTTGAAATCCTTTTCGAGATAACATCTGTAACACAATGTACCTATAGTATAGGTATCTTACAAGGAATATTTAAAGTAAGATAAATTGATGATTGTATTAAGAATGACTTCTTTTCCGTTGAAATTTAGTATTGTTCCCCAGTGTCCCCACCTCTAACCTATGTGTATAGATGCTCAAATATGCCTTCAATTATGTACGTCGAATTCGTTTTTATCCTCAAGTGCTTCTCAAGTGTATACCTATCTTACAATCCCTTTTATATACGAGTCGGGTTACCTTAGTTGAAGAGCTTTTTTCGCAAGATTGTCTAATTTTGGCTGACTGTTATCTGTAATAACTTCAGATGTGGACACAATATTGTAAATAGTGCCAGTATCAGATAACACATCTGGCTGTTTTTCCATTATATTCTATTCGTGACACATTAGTGCATTTGGTTTGTTTTCCTCACATGTAAATCATAATTTTAATAATTTATTTTGCCAAATATTATAGATTTTGACATATTATTTTCTGAAATAACTATTTACTTTTAAATTATTACTTAAAAAAGTGTTTGTGGCCAGATATAATTTTGAAACTTCGCGCGCCGAAATTTTTGAGATGGTAATACTCGTTGAAATATGGCAGCTCTAATAAATGTTGCCAGAAACAAATATTAGATACTTTAGTATATTTATATCACTAACATAAACTTCAGAGTCTTTCTTAGAATTATATTTTTGTATTCGTATACATAATTTGTAATTTTTCATGTTCATTTTCAATGTTTTATACACTTCTCTCGTAAAAAAATTGAAATTTGGTAGAAAAAAACTATTACCATTGGCAAGAATTGGAATGTCTAGTAGAAAATGCCAAAAGTAATAAAAATGGCGCTTATGTTGAGCAGTTTACGATAAACATACGTTTGCAGTGTGTACTTTATTGATGTAATTATTTTATTGTGATTTACAGTAAATTGTATTATTAGAAAGTGATACCATATCGTGGACTAATGAGTTTATTGACCGATGTCTGCCGTGGCTCCCAATATCCCCGGTTGGTGTTCTTATTTCGTTGTGTTAAAATGAATTTTGTCTCCATCATTTAGATTCGCTTTGATCGCTAGCCATTGTGTATGTAAAGATGGTAATCTAATGCATATTATTTAGTATTCTCAAGTTGTTCTAGCATCCGTTATATGTTATCGACCATACTGACGTTGTCCCGAGTTGTTAGCAACGTTATAAGCTGAATAACACATCTATTTTTTTCATATTTTATAAAAATTTTGATACTTCTATTTATTATTCATTTTCATCGGATTTTTCATAAAACAGTTTTACTATAGCTGAAGAGATATGGTTTGTTTTTGTACATTGTTGCTGACTAAGGTCAAGTCGTTTTCATAACATAATTACGAATTCCTCGAACGAGTGCTTTCTACGTACTATAAGGTGGTAAACTTTTAAGTTAACT
The DNA here is from genome assembly GCF_023078275.1 of Leguminivora glycinivorella. Lineage (NCBI taxonomy): Eukaryota > Metazoa > Arthropoda > Insecta > Lepidoptera > Tortricidae > Leguminivora > Leguminivora glycinivorella. The sequence goes on along the minus strand of NC_062974.1, from coordinate 14,610,503 downwards.
TTCCCAAACGTACTTTGTTGTACTTTACACAATAGTTTTTTATAGTTTTTTTAAGAGGTATAAAGTCACTAAAAATGTAATGCTCTGTGATTAGTGTTTCATGTATGAACATAACATGACCTAATTTTAATTTGCAATAAATGTTAAAAATTTGCTGATCATAACTGAACATTTATGCCATAAAGAAGGTAATTAAATATATATACATAATTTTTAAATATTACTGAACACTATTTTGTGCCTGTAAATTCATATTGCATAAAATAAGCAAGCTAGTACTTGTTGTAGGGGCTGACCCAGCAAAGGATATACAAAAGCGCCGTGCTGGCAGTATTGGGTGAGTCTTATTTAATTTTGCAATGTGTGTCACTCATGAACTGATATTATACATCCTATGCAACACAGCATTTTGCTGCACAGCAATTGTGTATGGCATATATTTCATCTAAATACTTAAAGAAAAGGTATTTTAGATGTTAACATCCTCACCACATTTACAATGTATACATAGCAATCAACTTGTTTTGTATAAATTTTATTAAAGTTATTGATAATGTAGGTCTTTGATAGGACAAACTGTTGTAAAATTCTTACAAGTATTTGTAGACGGTTGAAGAGGTGTTGGCATTCCTCTTTGATGGAGTCGAATTTGATTTATATTGGCAATATTAATCACAAAAGATGTTTAAGTCTTTATAATTCTAGTTACTCTGTTAATTTTTGGGTATGCTACTTAAAGAAACAGAATGACATAGTTAACATTCATAAACTTTTTTTTATGGATTTTTTGTAAAAAATTTATTAAAACTTTCACAATTATTACACATAATTATTCTGTGTGGCTGTCAGAAGGTGTTTATGTCATTTCAAGCCATTGGAGGTCAGTTTAATATGCAGTCATATGTGATTAAGTCCCGATTTAAAAGTAATTATAATTAAAAAAATAGTGTTATAACATGGAAAAATAATATCCAATTCCACCAAGCCATACCTATCTATTGTCCAAGATATTTCTTACAATTGGTAGCAAATGTATTTATAAACTAATACCATACACTAATCAATACATAAACAACCCTTAAGGCAGTGTGGGTAGTGTTGGGAACTTAGAACATGATAATAAATCGACAAAAATCAAAAAGGTAATCACGGTCTATATCCCGGTCAATATAAGTCTAATGATAATAAATCGTTGATTACCTCCAAAATAGAATTGAACGGAATGCCAGTTTCTTCTTACTAAATTGAAGATTTTCAGGTTTCAAAACTATAATTGTAAATTGTTCACATTAAATAGTACATTGTGCAACAAGGGGAGGAAGTTGAATATTCATACTCCCCGAGTTACACACAATGTTTTTCATCACACTCACAATGTAAAAAATATGTAAATAAATGTAAAAAAGTTAAGTATGGTACAAGAAATTTCATTATTCCCTTGGGAGAACGATTTTTCTATAACTCACGCTCCGCCTGCGTGCACATTTAAAGTGCGGGTGTGATGAAAAAGATATTGCCTGCTGTTGGTCTTGGGTTAAAACTTTAGTGAGAGTATAGTTCAAACTTCTTGATGTATGTTTTTCAGTAATTGTAGCATTGTAAACAAATAAATATTGTTTTCAATACTAAAAAGTTTTTGCTCGACCCAGGAGAATATGCATTTATACCAACTGCATGTGTTTATTTCTCAGTATCATGTAATTAATAATGATTCATTTGGTTATTCAAGTTGGATTTCATCCTTATCATCATAAACAACACCTTTACTCTATTGCCTTTAGCTTAAACTGCCAATATGTTATAAAAATAAGCATGATTGACTTTAAATGTGAGTGAGTTTATAGTAAAAATTCCACTTTGTCAATTCAGTCAATTGCTGTAAAGCTGATGAAATAAAACTATGGAAAAAAAACTATGGAAAAAAAAATTCATCCCGACGTTTCGAACACTACAGTAATCGTTGGCAACGGGTGACTGAGGAAAAATTACAATGTGCAAAAGCTACCCACATACAAGAAATATTAACGAACCATGACCATAAATAATATAGATTTTTAAGGCAGGTTCACAGTGTTCACACACTATTAATAAAGCTAGTTATACAATATTCAAAAAAATTACCATTACTATGTGAAAAAACATTCAATTAATCTACACAAAATTGACAAAAACAAACTGCAAATGTCCAACACCATACAACACAAATGCCTCACAATGTTCGTCGTGCTTGTTCCATTATCAGATGTACTACTGGATCCCAAGCCGGTGGTAAAGTAAAGCCATCTTCTCTATTAAAGTTTGGATATTTCTTGATCTCAATGGCCTTGCGCAACATTCTGGGTATATACCGCTTCTCCTTAGCAAGAACCAGAGGCTTATCAAACTTTATAGCCATAGTTTTATTTCATGAGTAACTATCGCCGTAACCGAAGACAATATTATGATATGAAGCTGCTTTGTCAGTTTATTTGTATAAAGATACAAGCAAATTACGCCTTTATGGTAAGCAACAAAGTGGGATGTTTTACTAAACACTATCACCAGTCTAGATTTTAAACTTCAGTACCTATGATAAGATCTTTTTGCCATTTAACATGACTATACAAACAAAAACAGTCTTTATAATACTATTCATTGCCACATCAAAGGATCTCAGAAACTGCAAACATTACTCTATTTCCAAAATGGAGACATTTTTTATTAATTTTGAAATATTACAGATGTCAGATAATTTTTTCACCTTTCCGAAATGGATCTTTTGCTTATTTTACTTTTCATGCTTCTCTTAATAAATGTATTGTATTGACAGATCCGATGAAGACGACGCAAGTGGGGGGAAGTATACAAGGATGGAGGAGGACAATATTCAAGACAAAGAGAGGTTTGCAAGGTAAGAAGTTCAAAAATCAAAATCATTTTATCTGGAGTGCCAAGGCTGTACTAAGTGAGGCCCAATACTTTTCTAAAATTAGTGGTTGTTAGCCACCCATACATTTCTCTAACCATGGTGTTAACTAGATTGCAGATATGTAATGTAGATCTACTTTGTTGAGAGACTTTCTCCTGTTCTATGCTATTGGTTGTAGGTACGTTGTTTACTCGTATAATCATGAATGTTAGAGGAAGAGATGGATGCAGTCTCAATACTCAAAGCTCTAAAATATTGTATTGGATAGTGACTACAAAGTATCTAGTTGTGTGCCAGATAGGTATTTTGTTTTGATTTACACCTGGCTTGGAATGTTGTGTACCTATCTAACCTACACATACATGTGCAAAGCCAGGAATTTTCGTAGCATTTTTGAGCTCTCATAGGGACTTCTCATTTATGGAGTTACGATATACATACATATTTTATCGATACATTATAGAGCACAACACAACATATCAAAGTAGACAAGCGCGGATCCAGCTTCGTGCCCAGGGGGGGGTCACGTGGTAAAGGCCCGGTGCCCCAGGGGGGGTCACGTGGTCTATTTGTATGGCCAACTGAGGCTCCAGGGGGGGGGATCCTGGATTAGAGATGGGTCGTGGGTAAATACCCAATCTACCCACCCAGGTATTTACCCGGTAAATACCTATCTACCCGGTATTTACCCGTATCTACCCAAATTGACGGGTAGATTCATTTCATGTTGCACATGCTGATTTGTGTTAAAATGGAGATAAATACTAAGTTAGTGGTTGTAATTATTATACAAAATTTAAAACGAAACTGTTCAGTCGAATATACAATAAAGTTTACAGAAGTTTTAATGTATATTTTTAAAAATAATTAAAAAAATATGTTTTATGCGTGCTTTTTAGATTGTATTAATTTAGTCGTATTTATACGATAAAGATAAACTTCCTAGTACTGGTTGGAGTGGGTTATGGTGGGGTTAGGGGGGGTAAAATGTATTTTTTTCATATTTCATGGAAACTATCATTAATATCGAAAAGTATTGTATGTACGAACTAAAGTAGACACAATTTCCTACAAAAAAGTTTATATGCATTTTTGTCATAAAACATACTATGTATGAGTTATGAGCTTGAAAATGATTTTTTAAATATTTTTATTCACATATTTTTATTTACAGTTTTAATTTATCAAACTTATAATTTATACTAAAAGCATTTGAAATTATTTCCGTATGTCAGAGAATGATATTACACGATTTTTATAGTTGGAGTGATACACTAAAATCACATTTTATCTCATAGCTACCTATTCGTTCCCAATTTGAATAAACATTATGTGTACAATTACAAAGACTGACTTAAATTAATCTATTTTAGCCCAAACACCATTTAAAAACGTCAAATTTGGATGAAAAATGAAAATACCCGCGTATTTACCCGCGGGTAGGTAAATATCGGGTATTTACCCGGTAAATACCCACCGTCGGGTATTTACCTGGGTAGTTACCCATCTCTATCCTGGATCCGCGCATGAGTGTGTGTGTGTGATTCGATCACATTCGATCGATAGAGTCAGTATGGGCTAGGAGTTCGGCCCTCCCGAAGCCTGAACGCGGCAGTGGTTTCGATACCATAGCATCGTAAATCGTAACTAAAGTTTTTAAAATAGCTACGTACCTAAACTGTACCTACGTTCTCACAAATAAATAAATTTTGATTCTAGTCCTGATACGTCATGTTTTAAAATTTTGCGCCAGATTATTTATTCAAAATTCCTCCACGTTTCCAACTTTTTAAAAGAATCAGCATCTCGCTATTATAGCTAGCAGGGCTACGCTAGTAGTATCTACTAGTGATGTACCGACTCCGACTATTGATTTGGCCGACTAGGCTGACTACCGACTCGTCTGCGCTTGGGTGTTTTTTTAATGAGATTTTTAGACCTAAGTTCGCAGTTTTAATTATTTTTTATAGGTTCAAAAGTTTATGAGAATTTTTATATTAAGTACATTTTACATTTTTAACACCCTGTTTGGCTTTTTAGTAGTACTTAGTAGTAAAACACTGTATTGCACAAAACAAATTACATAAAGTACCTACAGAGAATTTATAATACAGTGGAAACTGGATAAGTGGAACCTGGGTAAGTGGAAAACCTCTTTAAGTGGACCTAAGTTCTCGGTTCCAGTCCCTTAGCAACGAATTACCTCTATAAGTGGAATTTTGGGACCTCTATAAGCGGAATCCATTTTTTCGGAATTTTCTTATTTTTACCTCTGCAACTGGAATCAGCTGTCTCCGAAACCTCTATGAGTGGAAAAACTTGGCGTTATAAAATTTGTATTTTTAATAAACCATCACAAGGAGGGTAGTTTGTTTCGTTAACACTATGGTTTGTGTTTTAATTTTGTATGAGATTACACATCGTTCAGTTTGGTTTTAGCTGTGGTGCGGTCATGCGGTGCCATGCTGAGATAAGCAATGCCGAAGCATACAATCAAGTGTGTATCTCTTCGGGATAAATAAAAAAATTGGATTTTTTCAATCTGTACATCTATGTATTTAACCATAATACTGGTTTCTCTTGCATAAATAAATATTATGAGTGATTTTGTTTAAATATAAGTTACTTCATAACAAAGGAAAAATATTATTTTTGTATACGAGTACTGTGGATTATTTACGAGTACAGTGTTGCTTTTTGAAGTCAGGATTACATACCTATTTTTGTTAATTCATATCTACATACACGTTTGTGTGTACATTCATGTTAGATAAAAGGTGATTATTTAAGTCTTGATCGTTTATTTGACCATATACGTGACCTCTATAAGCGACATTACTAGCATCCACAACCTCTGTTAGCGAGAGCCTCTGTAAGTGAGAAAACGTTTTATTCGAACCAGGCAGACAATTATGGTCGCGTGATAAATGATAAAACATCAGGCTGTCCCTATCGCACTATTTGTAAGTGCGGTAGGGACGGCCCGATGTTTTATCATTTATCGCGCGACCATGATTGCTCTGCTGGTTAAGTGGAAAACTGAATAAATGGAAAACCTGGATAAGCGGAACCAAACAGCCGGTCCCTTGCGATTCCACTTATACAGTTTCCACTGTAAATGTCTACAAAGTCGAACTTATCTCTTTAAGATCCCTTAAGGGGATAAGTTCACCTTCTCTCTTCCAGCTAACCTTTGAGTAACTGAGAGAGAAAAATAGGAGATAACCATGTTTGTCTACCAACACGGTTATTTATTTGTACGAGACGCCCAAAATTAAATTGAAGTAGCTAAGTGCTGTTTGCGCAGTGACCCTGCCTATGAAACCGATAGTCTTAGGTATGATATTTTTCAGTACAGATGGTGCTTTTTTACGCTCTAGTGCGAGAAGTGGTTCATTATTTATCAGGTCGAAACTTCGGAGGGTCATCTGTAAGTACTGAAAAACGTCGTACGATACGCGTGCAAAACAAAATTCGTAACTCGTATCGATTTAAAACAGTCTCTTCGGTCGTGTTTTAATTTATCGCCACTCGTTTCGAACTTCCTTTTTTTCGCACTTGTATCGTAAACTATATTTTTGTACCTACTGTTTTTCTGTCACTCAAAATGCCGACTAATCGCCGACTACAAAATAATGTGGAAGAATAGGCGACTTTCCCGACTACTCGATCGATACATCCCTAGCAGCTACATAACTATGTCATTAGTATGGGCAAGATGACGTTCAACATTACGGATCTATAGTATAAGTATAGGCTTATAAAAACAGGAAACCGTAAAAGTACAAAAAAGTTTTTTAGAATGATATCAATGTCCCATTGGATACGGCATCTATTGTCGCCGTGCTCGAAAGATAGCATCGATTCCGGGACTTACCTGCGCAAGATTTATTAGTCTTATTGTTTAAAATTATGTTATGGCTGTCCTCTCCACTTACTATTCATACATTTAACTTGACATACTATACGCGGTACGTAGACTAACTGTCAATTTTATCAGGTTATCTTGTTAGAGTATAGTGTACTATACATTTATTGAGTTTGTCTCTACTTGCGCTACGCATATTATTTATTAAACATAAAATGGATGTCCACTTTATGTCCACTTTTAGAAAAACATTAGGATAAAATCTACTTTGTCATTTATTCATTGACCCCGTTATTAACAACATTCAAATAGCTGTGTTAATGCTATTTCGTTTAATGGACATAATTATTAATAAGATAACGCATTCATCAAATGGAAAATAATTTCCATTTTTCCCACCGTCAATGTGGCGTTGGCGTGTGATTGGAAACGTGTCTTATCACGCGATACCTGCACTTTTCCTTTACCTTAAAATGCCAATAATGATGTATATTTTATGAACCTGTGCCGAGAATACGAGCTGCAGTGGCAATTTAGATGTTTGTTTACGATGCCTCGGCGTGTAATCATTCAGATAAGAGAATGGATATACCTATAGGACATAGGTGTGTGGTTTGTTACAGTATACATATAACATGGTACCTACGTATACAGTAATGTCAAGCAAAAACATGTAGTACCCTTGTCTTTTACAGCCCTGTCGCTAAATTCATTTAATATAAATTTAAGTTCTAATGTTAGAAGGAAAACAGAGTTTTTTTCCTTTATATTTTATTTAATTAGCTTATTAGCCAAATTTTTGTTATAAATTACACTAAATGAGTTTAGCTGTATTACGAACGTAATATAAATGTGTATCTGAAACTCAAGAAAGTAGTAAAAGTACCACCAAGGCAAGGCCGTCCTTCCTTAGGCTTATCATGAGTATCGTGTCGGTTAAATATGATTTCTACTGTTTCTACATCGAGTTATCGTTATCTAGCACAAAATGAGACTTTAGGCAATTGAAATCTCCGCTCCGATCGATAGCCGTGAATAATCAAACGAAAAGATCAACGGCAATTTTTTGCGACTCAAAGCTATAGGCGGCAATATTGGGTTTGGGTACCTCTTATTTATTTGACGACCGCTCTGGCCTAGCGCGTAGTGACACTAGTGACCCTGCCTGCTACGCTGCGGTCCCGGGTTCGAATCCCGGTAAGGGCATTTATTTGTGTGATCAGCACAGATATTTGTTCCTGAGTCCTGGATGTTTTCTATGTATATAAGTACAAATACAACATACAATCACGCCTGTATCCCATAAAGGGGTAGGCAGAGCACATGAAACCACTAAAGCTTCAGGGCCACCCTTGGCAAATAAGGGGTTAAAAGAAAACGAAACTGTGGCATTGCAGTGAAAGGTTGCCAGCCTCTCGCCTACACCACAATTTAACCCATATCCCATAGTCGCCTTCTACGACACCCACGGGAAGAAAGGGGGTGGTGAAATTCTTGACCCGTCACCACACAGGCAATGTATATAAGTATTTGTATATTATATACAGGGTGTCCCAAGAATATGGGACATGAAGGGAAAGTACCTAAAATATCACAGATAGGATATATTGCTGAAAGAAGACTTTATTTTATTTTTAAAACTTAGTAAAACTGCATTTAAAGATTTTTTTTTTTTTTTTTTTTTTTTTTTTTGAAAAATTGCATGGACAAAATTTAAGGCTAAGGAGTATGCTATGTAAAATGTTAAAATTCATGGTCTTCCTTTTATGTCCGACACTATGTTATTTAGAAAAAAATAATCCTTATGATGAAACGTATCGATCGGTATGACAAAATTACAGAATGATTTTTTTTTCTCGTGTAGCGGGTTTGATTCCCGGTTTAACCATGTAATTATTTAAAAATCTATGAATGCAGTTTTACTTAGTTTTAAAAATAAAATAAAGTCTTCTTTTAGCAAAATACCCTATCCACGATATTTAAAGTACTTTCCGTTCATGTCCCATAGTCTTGGGACACCCTGTATATCGTCTGAGTACCCACAAGTCCCACAACACAAGCCTTCTTGAGCTTACCGTGGGACACTCGTCACACTCGGCCAATCTGTGTAAGAATGTCCTATAATATTTATTATTATTATTTACGTTGGCTATTAATAGATTCATCTACATTTTTAAAAGGTCAAGCTTAGTTTATCGAATGTTTAAAACACTTTCATACGGTTGTACTGTACTGAATACTGATGAATAATCCAAACCCGAATATTTACTGTGACAGCCATTCCGAAATTCGCTCAACACATATATACCTAAGTATGTTCATTGTGATTAGTCTAATTCAAAATTAGGTTTACCCGACCCGAATACTCCTTATTGATATTTATAATCACTTGGTCATATTTTAATTATCGCCACTGATTTAAAAAAAATCTTGCCTAATACACAAATTATCTATTAGCCGGGAGAACCACTGTGAGATCGAGCGGCGGCGAAGAAACAAGATGACGGCGTACATAACAGAGTTGTCGGACATGGTGCCAACATGCTCCGCGCTGGCCCGCAAGCCCGACAAGCTCACCATACTGCGTATGGCAGTAGCCCATATGAAAGCGTTGAGAGGTAAGATCGGATGGTTAAAACGAATATAACTGTATTTTATACTAGCTGCTTTTCACTCTTTCCAGTCACTATATAGGGCACTAAAAAATACCAGTCCGGCTGTATGTTGCTAGTGCTATCTTTTTAGTCAAATAGTATCAGGTATATGGTGTATTTTGATGACTCTCATAAAACAATTCTGTTACGTCAGCCAGTTTGGTCAGTTAAAAAACTCATTATTGGTAGTGAAAGTGGAACAAATATAATATTTACAATTATGATTTACGTTATCTAAATATATAAAAGAAGAAGCTGACTGACTGACTGACATATCAACGCACAGCCGAAACCGCTGGTCCTAGAGATTTCAAATTTGGCACGTAGGTTCCTTATATAGTGTAGAGAAGCACTAAGAAAGGATTTTCCAAAATTCACCTCCTAAGGGGGTCAAATGGGGGTTCAAAGTTTGTATGGGGAAACAAGATTAGTTTGACTATTTTATTCTAAACTTCATAGGAAGATTCCTTAAGACATATGACTGAATACGTGTTTCAGGTTTTTGAAAATTTAACCCCTAAAAGGGTGAAAAGGGGGTGATAAAGTCAAAAAATCAATATGGATATCGTTTTTATGGTTTATCGGGTCGCTGATCACGATAAATACAACGTTTTTAAAATCTAACGAGGCGGAAGTGAAATACCATTTACCCTGTTGTGGTGCAATGGGGTTTAAATATCAAAAAAATATATAAAAGAAGATATTGACTGACTGACTGACATATCAACACACAGCCGAAACCGCTGGTTCTAGAGATTTAAAATTTGGCACGTAGGTTCCTTATATAGTGTAGAGGAGCACTAAGAAAGGATTTTCCAAAATTCACCTCCTAAGGGGGTCAAATGGGGGTTCAAAGTTTGTATGGGGAAACAAGATTAGTTTGACTATTTTATTCGAAACTTCACAGGAAGATTCCTTAAGACATATGACTGAATACGTGTTTCAGGTTTTTTGAAAATTTAACCCCTAAAAGGGTGAAAAGGGGGTGATAAAGTCAAAAAAACAATATGGGTATCGTTTTTATGGTTTATCGGGTCGCTGATCACGATAAATACAACGTTTTTAAAATCTAACGAGGCGGAAGTGAAATACCTTCTCCCCTGTTGTGGTGAAATGGGGTTTAAATATATAAAAGAAGATATTGACTGACTGATTGACATATCAACACACAGCCGAAACTGCTGGTCCTAGAGATTTCAAATTTGGCACATAGATTCCTTATATGGCTTAGAGGAGCACTAAGAAAGGATTTTTCAAAATTCTCCTCTTAAAAGGGTGAAATGGGGGTTCAAAGTTTGTATGGGGAAACAAGATTAGTTTGACTATTTTATTCAAAACTTCACAGGAGGATGCCTAAAGACATATGACTAAATACATGTTTCAGGTTTTTTGAAAATTTGACCCCTAAAGGGCTGCAAAGGGGTAAAGTCAAAAACACAATATGGGTATCGTTTTTATGGTTTATCGGGTCGCTGATCACGATAAATACAACGATTTTAAAATCTAATGAGGTGGAAAAGAAATTTTCTCCCCTGTTGTTGTGCAATGGGGTTAAAATATCCAAAATAGCCATAAGTATAGCTTTAGTTTTTATCTTTACTTCTGGTTCAAGAGATTTCAAATTGACACGGAAGTTCCTTAGAGGAGCACTAAGAAAGGATTTTTCAAAGTTCACCTCCTAGCATGATAATTTGACAGGGGCAAGGACAGGGACAGGGCCAGGGACAGGGACAGGAACAGGGACAGGGACAGGGACAGGGACAGGGTCAGGGACAGGGACAGGGACAGGAACGGGATAGGGATAGGGATAGGGACAGGGACAGGGACAGGAACGGGATAGGGATAGGGATAGGGACAGGGACAGGGATAGGGATAGGGAAAGGGATAGAAATAGGGATAAAAATAGGGGACGGGGACGGGGATAGGGATAGGGGAGGGACGGGGACAGGGACGGGACGGGGACGGGGACAAAGATAGAGATAGGGACGGGGATAAGAATAGGGATTGGGGTCGGAATAATCGGTCGGCAATCGATATCTAGGCAGTGTAAAATGCAGGTGGCTCAGTGGGAAGGGATTAGTAAGTAGGCATCGGCGAGTATCCTGCATCCGTAATAACTATTACATTCAATGTGCTGTAAGAAGATCGTTGTTTTCCTTGCCTTTTATATGTTTACGTTTGCAATAAGTATAAGCAAAATGGAAAAAATTTTAAGCGATAATGCAAGGAAGTACTTTTTACCCTACCATAGCGTCGAGATACTGGCTATGTGGGACGTATGAAGTTTCCCCAATATAAATATTTATATAGGTAAAATACATACATATTCGTACCTACTACCTACGCTGTGGTCGCTGTGTAACAATTCTACAATCATTGCAAGAATTTCTTTAAAAACAATAGTAATATGTGTAACCTACAGTCAGCCAAAACCGGACCGTACAGCAAATAGATCAGTTACAATGGCCCCCCAGTCGAGAATTGCCCCGCTTTACCTTAATCGAAATAATCGCGGACAGATGTACCTACAAAGAAACCTACGGATCCAAATGAAAATCTTATTTTTTGTAAACGTTTCAATAAGAATACTTTTATTACGCGGGCGAAGCCGCGGGTAAAAGCTAGTTATTGATATACTTAATACAATGTGTAGATTGATTCAAGTTCATAGTTTTTTTGTATTTTCCAGGCACAGGCAATACTTCCACGGATGGCACGTACAAACCATCGTTTTTGACTGACCAAGAACTCAAGCATTTAATCCTTGAAGCGGCGGACGGATTCCTGTTCGTTGTTAGTTGTGATACTGGTCGCGTAATATACGTCAGCGACAGTATAGCTCCAGTACTTAACTATTCTCAGGTATGTGATTATAGATTAATCTAACTGTTCAGAAAATATATGACTATGATCATAAAACATCTTAAAATTACTCCTACTATATGTCTCTGCTGTATTTATTAATAATGTAAACTTTGTTTTTTAGGGAGAATGGTATTCCTCGTCTTTTTATGACCATGTGCATCCAGAGGATACCGAAAAAGTTCGAGAGCAATTGAGCACTCAAGAACCACAAAATACAGGACGCATTTTAGATCTGAAAACTGGAACAGTGAAGAAAGAAGGACATCAATGTATGTTTATAATAATAATAATAATAATATTAATTTATTTAGGACCAACTTGGATCATTTTTGTTAGTAACATAATATATAGAACAACTTAAGACTAGTGTTAGTATACGTAACTATTTACATTTAACTTAAATCTACTTATTCCTAAGTGCATGGGTCATGCAGCAATTATTTAGGTATAGGCCATCAACCCTGTCCGCAATCATGGTCAGGATGCTGTTGGAGTTGGCCCGTATCCTGCGCACCAGGGATGTGGCTCGCTTACGCATAGTGGTGTAGAAGCAGTCTACCCGCGCCTCTGCGAACATCCCTGACGCGCTACAAAATCTGGACAGCCCCATCAGCATCCTGTACGCGTTGTTATATTGAACGCGCAGAGCGTTGTACCGTTTATATGTATAGTCTGCCCACAGGCTGCTTGTGTAGAAACTAGTACAGTAGGCTCTGAACAAACTAACTTTGACTTCTTTAGAGCAGCAAGCAAACCTGCGGGCTATCATATTTGCCCTGACGGACAACGCTCTGCGCTCACGCTCAATATCGGCATCGTCTTTAAGGTCAGCGTTTATCAAATGTCCTAAGTATTTAAATTGACAATTTATACTTAAAGGTTGTCCATTTAATTTCACTTGAGGAAACATTGGCGGACATTTACCCTTGACCCTAAAGACAACGCATTCGCTCTTGCGGACGTTGTAAACCAACCCATGGCTCGCCGCGTATCGTTCACAAATCGAGATAAGTTTGGCGAGCCCACATGCTGAGGCGCTGAGCAGCACCATGTCGTCCGCGTAGCTCAAGTTGTTGACGCACACTCCGTCTATGTGACACCCGACACGAGTGCTGCTCAGCTCCTCAATAAGGGCGTTTACATAGATATTAAAAAGCTTCGGTGAGGTAAGCCCGCCCTGCCTAACGCCGCATTCGAGCCCGTACGGCTGCGAATACGCGTCCGACCACCTTACGACATTGACCTGGTTATGGTACCAGTATTTAAATATACCTTGAACATCGGCTGGCATTTTTAACTCGGCCAGCTTCTGCCACAAAATGTCATAATGAACCAGGTCAAATGCCCTAGATAGGTCTAGGAAGCACGCGTAAATCGCCGTCCGTCTGTCCGTATAGTACTTTACGGTCTGCTTCAGCGCCAAAATAGCACTCTCTGTCGATAACCCTGATTTAAAACCAAACTGGTTGTCGTGGGCCTTAAAATGCTGGTCTATTTGGCAATTAAGCAGTCCGTCAAGCACCTTTGCAGTTATCGTAGCGAGCGAAATGGGCCTATAGTTGCCTTTGTCACTAATATCGCCCGTCTTATTTTTCACTATTGGGACCACCACAGTCCTCATCATGTCGGCGGGTAAGTAAGTGTGCTGAACGCAAAAAGTGTAAAACATCGCCAGTACCCTTGCTAGGTGTGGGCCGGCATGACGAAGGTGCTCGATACTGAGGCCGTCGTGGCCAGGAGACTTCCCTCGCGCCATGGACTTTAAGGCATTCCTAACGTCCGTCGCGGTAAATGAGGTCTTCATCTCCTGCCCACCCGAGCCACAGCCTCCAGCATTATCTGCCCGCGATGGTCCCAACGGTGATTTAACAGAAAAGTGTTCTTTAAATAGTTCGGCTATAGACTGACTTTCGCTCACTCCTTCGATACTAACAGGCAGACCCGGTCTGCCACCCAACTTATTGGTCGCCTTCCAAAATTGACAGAAATCACGCTTAGAATGGTGTTCCGCAATGATGTCCATCTTAATCTGCTCTTCGTGTTTCTGACACCATTTTAAACGAGACCTGAAAATTTTTCGAGTATTACACATTTCGTCATAAATCTGACCTGACCTGGGTTGACCATGCCACTTCCATAATTCAAATTTAACTTTAGCGTTCATGTGCGCTTCACGTACATATTTGTTCCACCCCAATACAGGTTTTCTCCTTTTGAGAAACTTAGGGTCGTGGTCATAGCTTAAAGTTGCGGCCTCACTTAAGGCATTTATAATGTCACTATACAATTTATCAATAGCAGATTTATGATTTTTATCACTACACATTTTACCACAACAGTTGCGAAATATATCAGGAAAATCTATAACTTTTAACTTTTCATTACATTCATGATTATAAATATTTATTTGTTCTTGCTTTCTATCGCCCCATACAACTTTATTAACTATTTTGTTTGACGGGGCCAAATGCTTAGGTTTTACAAAATTTAAATCACATTCTATTATTAAGGGGAAATGATCGGACCACATTACATCGAGTTTGACATAAATATCAACAATAGAACGCGCAGCAGCCTTTGTTACCACACAGTGGCAGGGACCGGAACCGCTTACCATAACCGGGGTTTTTCATAGGCTTATTTTAGAAGTTGTTTTAAAAACCCCAACCATAATGGTAACCTTTTGTAAGGGTAACTGTTTGATAGGGTAAGCCTATCTGTGTGTGTGTGGATTGAGTGAGCACCTTCCGAAAATAAAAAAAAATATGCTGATCATTTAGTAAAAGTTCTAAAACAATTGTAAAACGAATCTCTGAATTTGTAAAAAGATAAATCAAAAGATACAGCCATTAACATGTGCTCACTCAGTTCTCACAAACTACCAACGAAAACAGTGAATATATTCATTTAACATATAATATTTATATACTAACATTTAGTAAAAAATAGGCCAACCTACCTCTATAAATATTAGATCACCTAGTGATGTATTTAATTTTTTACAAATAGTTTCTTATGCTCACTCAATCCACACACTTTTGAAAAGCCGAATTTTGATGAAAAACATAAGATTTAGACCGCTATTATATGTGTATAGTTTAGTAAAAGTGAAATGGGAATTTGTAACATACAAAACGAACCACTAACGTGTCAGGTTTTTTTATAATAAATTTTTGTAAGTGCTCACTCAGTCCACACGTTTTGAGAAAGTTAAAAATGTAAATATCTTACGATTTGTAGCACCTAAGACACTCGAAAGTACTTCAACATTTAGTAAAAATTTTTACTAAATATCCACCATCTAATATTTTATATTCGTTGTCTGGTTTTAAAGATATTCAGACATAACTTTTCTCATACAAATGTATCAAGTAGGGTGACCACACTATGTCGGCTCCTGATTTTCCCCACCTTCCCATTGTCATATTGAGATTGGGGAGTTTCGTTCAATTTTGATAATAGTTTATATTAAACTAATACCATATTAATTCTCCATCTGCAAACTGTTTTTAGGTTATGTTCTTGGCTTAGTGATGATGTGTATTGTGTAATTTTTATCGACGACAGGATAATAACCATATCGACATTCTTGCATTAAAAAGGACATGAATGATAATTGGTAAGAAACAAAGAATATAATACTTCACTAGTAAGAAACCAGAACCTGGTAATCTAATCGTGCTAACAGATGAGCGTACCGGATTTGTAAGTGGGAGCGAGAAAATAATAACTATTTCTCGCTCCCATTTACAAGCTAGCAAGCATCCATATGGATGACCTTGGTGCGGTACGGTGCTCGTACGGTCATGTGTTAGCAGCTTTACAGTGTGCGTAGCCGAATGCCATTACTCCGACGCCAAAAGAAAACGAAACGCCGTGCCAGTTAGTCTGGCGCGACAGAGCCACTTACAAATCCGGTACGCTCATCTGTTAGCACGATTAGATTACCAGGTTCTGCAAAACACTGATTTAAACTTTCACGATTATTACACATCATTATTTTTAAAATCGGGACTTAATCGCGTATAACTACATATTAAACTGACCTCCAACGTTTCAAGGACGGCGTTGTCCCCGTGGTCTCGGAGAAGACAACGACGGGGACAACGCCGTCCTTGAAACGTTGGAGGTCAGTTTAATATGTAGTTATACGCGATTAAGTCCCGATTTTAAAAATAATGATGTACCAGGTTCTGGTTTCTTACTAGTGAAGTATTATATTCTTTGTTTCTTACCAATTATCATTCATGTCCTTTTTAATGCAAGAATGTCGATATGGTTATTATCCTGTCGTCGATAAAAATTACACAATACACATCATCACTAAGCCAAGAACATAACCTAAAAACAGTTTGCAGATGGAGAATTAATATGGTATTAGTTTAATATAAACTATTATCAAAATTGAACGAAACTCCCCAATCTCAATATGACAATGGGAAGGTGGGGAAAATCAGGAGCCGACATAGTGTGGTCACCCTACTTGATACATTTGTATGAGAGAAGTTATGTCTGAATATCTTTAAAACCAGACAACGAATATAAAATATTAGATGGTGGATATTTAGTAAAAATTTTTACTAAATGTTGAAGTACTTTCGAGTGTCTTAGGTGCTACAAATCGTAAGATATTTACATTTTTAACTTTCTCAAAACGTGTGGACTGAGTGAGCACTTACAAAAATTTATTATAAAAAAACCTGACACGTTAGTGGTTCGTTTTGTATTTTACAAATTCCCATTTCACTTTTACTAAACTATACACATATAATAGCGGTCTAAATCTTATGTTTTTCATCAAAATTCGGCTTTTCAAAAGTGTGTGGATTGAGTGAGCATAAGAAACTATTTGTAAAAAATTAAATACGTCGCTAGGTGATCTAATATTTATAGAGGTAGGTTGGCCTATTTTTTACTAAATGTTAGTATATAAATATTATATGTTAAATGAATATATTCACTGTTTTCGTTGGTAGTTTGTGAGAACTGAGTGAGCACATGTTAATGGCTGTATCTTTTGATTTATCTTTTTACAAATTCAGAGATTCGTTTTACAATTGTTTTAGAACTTTCACTAAATGATCAGCATATTTTTTTTAATTTTCGGAAGGTGCTCACTCAATCCACACACACACAGCCTATCTGATACAGTTAACTTAATTAACCTCTAACCAAAATCAAACCCAGTCTTAAAGGTTACCCTATCATTTTAGTTATTAAACCGTTTAAGCAATTTTAATCTCTGCGCACATTGAAATTCAACTTATTATTGAATAACCATAGCGAGTACAAGCTCATACGTCCGTCTCTAAACAAGTTTTAACGTCGCTTTATGTCAATTCAAACAATATTGGACTTTAAAACCTTACTATTAAGACATAGCTGACCTGAACTATCATAGTGTGTTTTGGCATTGAATGCATTCGTAGCGCGCGCCGGGTTGTTCTATTGTTTCTCTACCTTTATGTTTATACCTGTGCGAGTGTGCGTTTCCGAACAATTCTAGTTTTTAACCGACTTCAAAAAAGGAGGAGGTTCTCAATTCGACTGAATGTTTTTTTTTTTTTTTTTTTTTTTTTTTTTGTATGTATGTTACTCGATATCTCCGAGAATCGTGGACCGATTTTCAAAATTTTTTTTTTGATCGAACCGGTATAACCCCGAGATGGTCCCATTGGCACCAAGTCAGGGTCTGATGATGGGATCCTGGAGAAATCGAGGGAACTCTTCAAATGTTATAGGCACATGTAATGTTTTTAGTCTATTTTTCAAAGGTACACCAGTATTTACGTCTGATGGTAATAATTTTATGTGGCTGAGCTGATGATGGAAGGTCAACTCCTCAATGGTTAGGAGTTAAAGGATAATTCTTTCACTACTGTACATGTATTCGGACTGATACATATAATATCACTAGGAACCACTAAAAATCAACTGAGCTGATGATGGAAGGTCAAGTCCTCAATGGTTAGGAGTTAAAGGATAATTCTTTCACTACTGTACATGTATTCGGACTGATACATGTAATATCACTAAGAACCACTAAAAATCAACAAATAAATAAACTTTTTAACAAAAAATAAAACCGCCTTCAAAAATAAGCGCGTTACAAAACACGGAGAAACTAAAAAGCCAAAAATAATAAACCTTTCAATTCAGATTTCTTATCGTATTGCAATAAGCTAAACATCCAAATTATAAACAAATCAATTATTTTTGGAGTCGGTACCAGCCTGTGTATGGTTGGGTGGGGCAAACAAGCAATAGCAAGGCGACGAACAGGTCTGGTACCGACTACAAAAATAATTGATTTGTTTATAATTTGGATGTTTAGCTTATTGCAATACGATAAGAAATCTGAATTGAAAGGTTTATTATTTTTGGCTTTTTAGTTTCTCCGTGTTTTGTAACGCGCTTATTTTTAGCTTTTTAAAATCAACCTTTTGTTTGGCCGTCGGACCATCTCAGCAAAGACGCTCATACTCGAGAGCAAATTTTAGTAAAGAACTAACTAAAAAAAATATTGTGAAAGAACAAAGCAAATAATTGTATCGATATCTTACAATTAGATAATTGAAAACATCTTCTCAATTGGGCTTTTTTAAAAATGTCAAAATAGCTATTTATGCAAACAAGTGCGGAAAGTAGGTGATTTCTGATGAGTGTCATATAAGCCGACACGAGTCGGAATTTCGGAAATCATCTTTGCGCACATGTTTCAAAGTTTTCAAACAATGCTTTACTATGCATTGTGCGAGTAAATAAAAAAACGTAATAAGACAAAATACTTTAGTAATTATTAAAATGAAAAGTTATGTTAGTACAATTTTCGAATTTGAAAGACATTGGTTTTATGGGACTTATAGTAAAGTTCAAACTAAAATAAAAAAATTGAAAATTAAAAAGCACTAGTGCGGACAAGTACTACTTTCCACACGATTTTTATGGGACTGATAGTGAATTTCAAAATTTAAAAAAAAATAATGTAAAAAGCACTAGTGACTATTGTGGAAAAGTACCTACTACTTTCCGCACAATTTTGCTTCATAGAAAACGCACTTTTCGAGTACCTACATACATATATCGCAATATTTATTTTTATGGAACTGATAGTGAAGTTCAAAATTAAAAAAATAAATAAAAAGTAAGAAGCACTATTGCGGAAAAGTCCTACTTACCGCACGATTTTTATGGGACTGATAGTGAACTCCAAAATAAAAAAAATGGAAATGTAAAAAGCACTAGTGCGGAAAAGTACTCTACTTTTCGCACCATTTTTCTTCATAGGAAACGCACTTTTCGAGCACATACATTCTAATAGCTATTTTTCTGGCACGGATAGTGATGTTCAAAATAAAAAAAAATTAAATGTAAAGTGCACCAGTGCGGAAAAATACTTCTTTCCTTCATAGAAAACGCACTTTTCGAGCACATACAGTGCTATTTTTAAGGGACTGATAGAGAAGGAAAAATTAAAAAAAAGTAAAAAGCAGTAGTACGGAAAGGTACTACTTTCCGCACGATTTTTCTGGGACAAACAGTGAAGTTCAAAATAAAAAAAAAAATTAAAGTAAAAAGCACTAGTGACTAGTGCGGACAAGTAGGTACTACTATCCGCACAATTTTGCTTCAAAGAAAACGCACTTTTCGAGCACATACATTGTAATAGCTATTTTTATGGGACTGGTAGTGAAGTCCAAAATACTTAAAATAAAAAAATAAAAGTAAAAAGTACCAGTGCCGAAAAGTACTCTACTTTCCGCACGATTTTACTTTATAGAAAACGCACTTTTGTAATAGCTGTTTTTATGGGACTGATAGTGAAGTTCAACATTAAAAGTAAAAAGCACTAGTGCGGAAAAGTACTACTTTCCGCACGATTTTCCGGGGACGGATAGTGAAGTTCAAAATTTAAAAAAAAACGGCCAAGAGCGTGTCGGGCCACGCTCAGTGTAGGGTTCCGTAGTTTTCCGTATTTTTCTCAAAAACTACTGAACCTATCAAGTTCAAAACTATTTTTCTAGAAAGTCTTTATAAAGTTCTACTTATGTGATTTTTTTCATATTTTTTAAACGTATGGTTCAAAAGTTAGATGGGGGGGCGCACTTTTTTTTCCTTTAGGAGCGATTATTTCCGAAAATATTAATATTATCAAAAAACGATCTTAGTAAACCCTTATTTATTTTTGAATATCTATCCAACAATATATCACACGTTGGGAAAAAAAATATCAGCCCCCACTTTACATGTAGGGGGGGGGGGGTACTCTAATAAAACATTTTTTTCCATTTTTTATTATTGCACTTTGTGGGCGTGATTGATATACATATTGGTACCAAATTTCAGCTTTCTAATGCTCGAGCACACATACAGTTATAATAGCTATTTTTGTGGGAGTGACAGTGAAGTTCGAAATTAAAAAAAAAAATAAAGTAAAAAGCACTAGTGCGGAAAAGTACTACTTTCCGCACGCTTTTTCGGGGACGAATAGTGAAGTTCAAAATTAAAAAAAAATGAAATGTAAAAAGCACTCGTGCGGAAAAGTACTACTTTCCGCACGATTTTGTTTCATAGGAAACGCACTTCTCGAGCACACATACATTATAATAGCTATTTTTGTGGGACTGACAGTGAAGTTCGAAATTAAAAAATAAATAAAGTAAAAAGCACTAGTGCGAAAAAGTACTACTTTCCGCACGATTTTTCTGGGACGTATAGTGAAGTTCAAAATTTAAATAAAATTGAAAAGTAAAAAGCGCTAGTGCGGAAAAGTACTACTTTCCGCACAATGTTGCTTCATAGAAATCGCACTTTCCGAGCACATACATTATAATAGCTATTTTTATGGGACTGATAGCGAAGTTCATAATTAAAAAAAATTAAAAGTAAAAACCCTAGTGCGAAAACGTCCTACTTTCCGAACGATTTTTCTGGGACGGATGGTGGCGTTCAAAATTTAAATAAAATTGGAATGTAAAAAAACACTAGTGCGGAAAAGTACTACTTTCCGCACAATTTTGTTTTATAGAAAACGCACTTTTCGAGCACATACATTGTTATAGCTATTTTTATGGGAGTGATAGTGAAGTTCAAAATTAAAAGTAAAAAGAACTAGTGTGGAAAAGTACTACTTTAAAAGTACCTACAACTTGCTGCACGATTTTGCTTCGTAAAAAACGTACTTTTCGAGCACATGCATTGTAAACGCACTTTTTGAGCACATGCATTGTTATAGTTATATTTATGAGACTGATAATGAAGTTCAAAATAAGTAAAAATTAAAAGTAAAAAGTAGGTACAAAACCTTGCTAGCTGTAAAAATCTACTTAATTTTATTCCCTTATAATATACAATTTATAGTATTGATATTTATTTCTAGCATGTCCCTGATGAGTACGAGTAGGTAAATAATTGTACTATATCAAACACAGAAACTAAATGACGTAAGTCAAATAGTAATAACTCCGTAAATTCGAGTGCATGCGTCTGAGACAAGCTCTATCTATAGCAAACCAGTTTAAATGTAGAAAAACAACAAGGGACGGATAAAGCTTACCATAACTCAATGAAAACAGGTTTGAAAAACCCTATCGCGATAGGGTTTCGAAGTTAACTTAGTTAGTAGTTATGGTAACCTCATTGTTACAGATTCAATAAGCTTACCTTTTTAAAAGGTTACCTTTAAAAAAGCTTGCCATTTTATTTGGTAAGCAAATTGATGGGGTAAGCAAATTGATGAAGTTAAGCCTAAAAAGGGGTTTTCCGGTCCCTGCACAGTGGTCTAACCATCTTCTGGATCCGTGCGCGTCACTAACAAAAGTATACGTTCCCGACTGTAAACCTAACTCGTCGACGTCAGCACAAGTCCATTGCTGATCCGCACAGAAACACGATAGTTCTTTATAAAACAGTTCGCCTGGGTGCGCGTATAACGTTCATTTATTCTAATGAAAATATATATTTTATATAGATTATGCTTAGCTTCAAACTCTGATAAATTCATTAAGAAAAATCTACACTCATCACCAGGGAGCGTACTTTTCATGCCGATGACATTAATCTGACGTCACGCTCCGTATAGGGTGATCCCAAATAGTTTTATTGTAAATTATTAATCATTAGTCGTCAATCATTTTAATAGTGTACAAATTACTTCAAATTACAGTAGTCCATTTACATGTGGCATAAGAACACTCCCGACTAACACAGATTTCAAATGAAAAAAACTAAATCGAAATCGGTTCATCCGTTCGGGAGCTACGATGCCACAGACAGACACACACACAGACAGACAAACAGACAGACAGACGTCAAACTTATAACACCCCGTCGTTTTTGCGTCGGTGGTTAATAAATAATACCTACTTGAAATGTGAAACGTGAATAAAATTATTTGATTTGTTTTTATACATAAATGTAATTAAATAGTATTCTTAACAACACATTACAATAAATACATAGAAAAGAGAATTCCTCTCTAACGTAAAGCACACCATCCTTCTTGCATTCATTACCATGCAAAGAAATTCATAACTTAAAATGATTAATGACTAATGATTAACTATTTACAATAAAACAATTTGTGATCACCCTATATGGAGTGTGACGTCAAATTGATGTCATCGGCACGAAAAGTACGCTCCCTGCTCATCACTATCAATGTTAACTCGCCCAATTCGAAAAGTGATCCCTAAATAGGGATATGAAGCTAATTTTTCTTTGCCAAATAAAGCTCGCAAATAGTTTATCATATGATAAAGATGAATAACGTTTTGATGTTGGTAAACAACGTGTGGTTTGGACACAGCGTCGATGCGGCAGGTGATGGGCTCACGGCGCGGCTTCATCTGCCGCATGCGCGTGGGCGGGTCGGCGGAGGGCGCGCACCTCGGCCGCCTGCGCGCGCGCAACTCGCTGGGGCCCTCGCACGACGGACACAACTACGCCGTCGTACACTGCACCGGCTACATCAAGAACTGGCCGCCTACAGGTATACCATCATGTCGCATTCTAGTTTTTTGTTGGCGGCCACACTGAGAGAAAATACAACCAGTTTTCATGTTCGTTCAACAAGTTTTTTGGTTAAAATAGCGCCTACGTGCTCTTTGGTTCAAACAACAAGCTACTTGTCATTTGATCCGGCAATATATTTGAATCAACAAGTCGATTTTATCAAAACAACCTGACACATATTTAGTCCGTTGCTTCTGGAAAGTTATATATGAAAATGTTGGCATAATTAATGGAAGATTTTTTTTGATTGGGATATGTACATTACAGGCCGAAGTTATTTTTCATCAACCCTCCCCATCCCTCCCCCCTCTGCGTCACCCCTCTTCCCCCCCTTAAATAGCCGAAAATGCGGTTTTTCGTGATTTCTGACAAAACCGTTGTAGATACAGAAAAAACGTGTAGGAAAAAAGTAATCCTTGATAAATTTACTACAAATCGTTCATTGACACTTTGGTTCTAGCACTTATAGGTTTCGCGTGATCCATCACGAAAGTTGGTCCTTTACTGCAATTTTCTTTAGTGAATGTTAAGTTTTCTCCCAAATTGCTTACGAAATCTGTTTGATATTACTAAAATATTATAAACTGAAAATGAATTTCAGGGGGAAAAATCACTACCATGGGTGGGACTTGAACTCACGGCTACTGGATTGATACTCCAGGGCTCTACCAACAGCTACCAAAAGCTCATCCCCAGTCATAGATACACTATATAGATCAATGGTACTCCTAGCGACTACTACCGTGAAAATATTACGTCTTAAATAGTTACTGGAATTCCAAGACATATTGGAAATTCCACCCATGGTAGTGATTTTTCCCCCTTAATTTTATTTTAGTCATGAGTTACAATATTTTAGTTACATCAAACAAATTTCGATGATTTCGTATGCATTTTGGGCGAAAACTTAACATTCACTAAAGAAGATTGCAGCAAAGGACCAACTTTCGTGACGGATCACGCGTAAACTATAAGTGCTAGAACCAAAGTGTTAATGAATGATTTGTAGTAAATTTATTAAGGATTACTTCGTTCCTACGCGCTTTTTCTGTATCTTTAACAGTTTTGTCAGAAATCGAGAAAAACCGCATTTTCGGCACTTTAAGGGAGGGTAGAGGGGTGACGCAGAGGAGGGAGGAGTGGGGAGGGTTGATGAAAAATAACTTCGGTCTATAACGTACATATTTCAATTAAAAAAAACCTTCCATTAATTATGCCGTAATTTTAGCTAATTTCCCCCTGCTAATTGTTTTAAACATACGTTTGGCTGATTCAAACGGATAAACCGCAACAAGTCGAACTTGTTAAATTCACAATGCAAATTTCTCTCAGTGCATTTTCATCTAAAAACCATTAATGGTTGGGGCCTTCGCTATGATGGACTATCTATTTAAAACAATATAAACAAATTATTTATAAAATAAACTACCTTATACCTATTTAACCCTTAAATGCATGACAGATTTATTCAAATTTGAATTTTGACATGCTGTCATTAGAGTCAAAAATAGATGATGCGATATACTTCACTATGCATATAAGGGTTATACATACGGATGTACTTACGACGTTTCTCCTTATGACTCGAAACATGTCGCCGAACGCGATGTATATTAACGTGAGTACCTTCATATATTTTTTTGAATATGTGTCACGAAAGTTTGACGTCTTTGAACCATGTTGCTACTGAATAAAATTAAATTAAAACGGCCAAGGAACTTGTATTAATTCGATATTATGACTTCATGTATTAATAATATTCATAAGCTTTATAGTCCTTATTGATTTGAAATTTGGCATGGACACATAATTCTGTCGGTAATAAGTAATAAACGTACCGTAATCCAAAAGGGAAACGAGACGGAGGCCAGTTGAAACCTATTAAGATCTAATGTTGGTGACCTAATCTAATGCAGTTATTATAGATTTTACATTTACAGCAGCTGTTTGATATAGAATCTGTACAGTCCTATTGCATTATCTTCCGTAATTTGAGTCGACTAAATGAAACATACTTGCTATAATATAAATGATTATTTATAATAGTTATGTTGTTTACCCATTAAAGAACATAATGTTATTTGCTATGGGACATTAGACTTGTTTCCAGGCATGCAGATGGACCGGCCGGTCGAGGACGAGCTGCACGCGTCTCACTGTTGCCTCGTCGCCATCGGACGGCTACAGGTCAGTTTTCAAATAATAAACTCGGTTCTCAATACTATTAGTGCGCGTTTTACGTAATTCACTTAGACTCGACATCATAGAAGACACCTGACATGTGCCTTAGGAAATTTATTTAAGATATACATTTTTGCTTAACATAACTTTAGTGAATTAAAAGAAATAAAAACGAAACGGCAACTTTGTTAAAAATACATTTTTCATTCAACAGATCGGTGCAGACTGCACTGCAAAGGGATCAACCCTCCATGTCACACTTGACATTCCATACTTGAATGATAAATAGTTGTGTACTTATGAAAATGTAGCGACAGAAAAAGTGTAAAATTGCGAAGTTGTTTAGTAAGCAAGTTAATATCGGCGCAGGTGACGTCGACGCCGAACGCGGCCGAGGGCAGCCTGTGCAGTGGCGGCGTGGAATTTGTGTCGCGGCACGCCGTGGACGGGCGCTTCACGTTCGCGGACCAGCGCGCGGCGCAGGTGCTGGGCTACGCGCCCGCCGACCTGCTCGGCAAGCTGTGCTACGAGTTCTACCACCCGGAGGACCAGCAGCATATGCGAGACAACTTCGACCAAGGTTGGTGGTGCGGCCACTACCAGTGGTCGTGGCACGCTGGACACCCGCTTCATGTTCGCAGAATGAAGCGATAGTCTCGTTCTAACTTGTGCAAATTATGCTTTCGTTTTCTGTATGTTGTAGGAGCCGCCCGCTAAAATTTATTTTTGATGATTTAAAAAAATTGGCTCGTGTGTATAGCGAGGTATACGAATACAGCTCACAGAGCTTCAAGCATAATTGTTATTGTGTGTTGACATGAGTCTTACCAAGTGTATTTTTTTTGTTTCAGTATTAAAACTTAAAGGCCAGATCATATCCCTGATGTACCGGTTTCGTACCAAATCCAGGGATTGGATTTGGCTAAGAACATCAGCCTTCGCCTTTTTGAATCCGTACAACGACGACGTTGAATATATTGTCTGCACTAATACACTAGCAAAGTGAGTACACCTTTCATTCATACTATTTCTAGTTTCATAATGGTACAGTGTTCCATTTGAACAAAGTAGGAGTGAATAATTAAATATGTCATCAGATTTGACCTGACTGGTATAAATGTGAACATTTCTAATATCCATGTTAGAACAAAACTGCCAATTTCTGAAATAATAACAGTTATACAAAATGTTTTTATCATATTTTATTAAAATTAACGAAGAAAGTATATGAAAAAAGAGTGGAAGTGGAAGACCTAGGCGAACTATTTTTGATCAAATCGGGGAAATATTGCAAAAAGGCCAGGTCAGAAGTACTCTAAACCGACGAGCGTGTATGAGAAACGTTATGAAAGTGTGTGAAGCGAAAGTGTGGTTTGTTAGGATCGTAGTAAATGGAAATCCGTGATCTCTGCCTACCCCTCTGGGAAACAGGCGTGATTGTATGTATGTATGTTTATTAAAATTATTATAGTACCATATACGAATTCCAAATGTCGTTCAACTAAAGATAGGTAAAATATCTGATGGCTCCATGTACCTGTTGGCAACCTGATGGTGGTGTTTGCGCAGTCGGTCGCTGGGCAGCGCGAGCGGCGAGGCGCCGCCGGAGGAGAACTACGACTACCACCTGCGGCACCGCGACGTGTACCAGGCGGCGCAGCCCGTGCTGCACCACCAACACCATGCACCACCTGGTAACACCCCTTTCCTTTTTTTTTTTCTACATTTTTAGTAGGGACAAATTGGGAAGTCCTTTATATTGATAAGGTACCCATATATGTCCCAGTCCCACCTTATTTATTTTAAACACAAAAAGAAAGCTATGAATTTTCAGAAAGCGACAGCAAAATTCTTTAAACCATCAACAATATTTTGGCTTACAAAACAAAGGTTTAGGCGTATAATGTCCCACTCGCAAAACGTCCCTCCGCTATAATAACGTCCCATACGCAAAACGTCTTCTCTGCTAATTGTCCCTTATGCAAAAAACCCCATTCGCATTACGTCCCGTTATCAAAATGACCCATACCCTTCGCGAAATGTCCCTTCTGAAAATACCCCTATCGCTGAAAGTCACGGCTGCCTAATGCCCCTTTCGCAAAACGTCCCGTTTGCAAATAGCCAGGTTCTTATGGATTAAAGAGGTAATAATACAGATTGTTATCAATACTGGCCACTTGAATATAGTCCGGTTTCCTCACGATGTTTTCCTTCACCGAAAAGCAACTAGTAAATATCAAATGATATTTCGTACACAGTTCCAAAAAACTCATTGGTACGAGCCATTTTTTACGGGACATTTTGCGAAAGGGACGTGTTGCGATCGGGTTATTTCGTGAAAGGGACTTTCTGCGAAAGGGACGTAATTTATATAAAGGGACATTTTGAGAACGGGATATTTTGCAGAAGGGCCGTTTTGGCAATGGGACATTTTATAAAAGGGACCTTTTGCGAAAGGGACCAAGAGACGTTTTGCGAGTGGGACATTATACGCCTAAACCTAACTAAGGTACAGCAGGGCAAATCTCGACTGGGAGGCAATTGTAACTAATCCATTTTTTTCATTATTACACTATAATGTTGAGTTCTACATGTATCCACTGAACACGCCTACCATATATAACCGGTGGACACTCTATTTAATAATGCAAACATTGTAAAACATGAAAAAAATGGACCAGTTACATTTGCCTCCCAGTCGAGATTTGCCCCGCTGTAACTTATCACAGTTTTTGTAAAATGGGCTTTGTTAGGCACCTGGCCTTACCTTATGTAAGTCGCCTATAAGGGACGTAAGGTTATTATTATATCCAGAAATATAGTACAAGTTCCGTTTAACAAACTGCCAAGTCTGCAGCCGTCGGTCATTCAGCTGGTCGCACCGGTCGACCCGAATAGAATTGGTCTTGATGTAATATAGCAAAATATTCTAAAATATTTTAGTATGTGTTGAATATGATGAATTCAGAACTATCCCGGTAAATTTTTTTCCCTAGATTTTATTTTAGGTAATTTGCATTAAGTTTAAAGTGACAAAGTGGTGTTATTAGCGATGGTTGCAGGGGGCAGCGTGGGCATGGGCGCCGCGGGCACGCGCTCGCCGGGCGCGGCGCCGGCGGCGGCGGCGGGCGCGGGCTACGCGCCGCACTACGCGCCCGACTACTCGCCGCACCGCGTCGCCAACACGCCGCCCGTCACCACCTGGACCACGCTCCGACCCGTAAGTCCCACTCCCACCGGCCGAGAGTTCGAGCGTCATCAGCTTTCGACAAGTAGGGACTGTAGGGGGGAGCCTGAGCGATACCTTGGCGTACAAAAAAATAATTGCCGGGTAAATGTGCACACAGGCTCACTTCCCGTTCATTACATACACAATAGAACTTGTAATGTCAATGAATCTTACAATATCGATCTGTTTCTGTGTTGTATACGCATATAACATCACACGTGCTCCTCGGGCATGTGCTTTGACAGAGTGGAAATAGGGACTGTGGAATTGTCGATAGAAGGCTCTTTCTTATTTAGGGCCAGTTGCATCAACCGCATTTGACAGACACATCATCGTCACGCGGCAGATGTGTATGGAACTTCCCATACAATAAAATTTAACGAACGCTTTAACGGTGACGGACGGTTTGATGCAACCGGCCCTTAGAATGTCGTAATATTCGCTCGCGATCGCTACTAATAAATATCGAATAGGAAAATTAGCCATTAATAGTGTGATTATTTATCCAGAGCGGCGGAGCCGGCGGCGAGAGCTACGCGTACAGCGGCGAAGCGCCGCCGGCCACGGGCGGCGCGGGCGCGGGCGCGGGCGCGGCGCCGGCCGACGGCTCGCCCGCGCGCTCGCCGCCCGCGCCCGCCTACCTGCCGCCCGCGCACTACCACCACAACCACCACCCGCACCCGCACCCCGCGCACGGTCAGTACTCAGTACACGTGCACACCCGCAGCCCGCAGCAGCTAGGCTAGGCCAGAAACCGGAGCCGCAAACACTGTACGCACTATGCGGTCTACCGCAGCCGCTTAGTGCGTACTAGCCTTCACAAACACCTACTGCGCTGCCACTTAAACCTTGAATCGTAGTATTAGACGTTGTGATTAACTGTGTTGTGTTTAGCAGGTATGTGGTCGTGGCAGGGCGGCGGCGCGGGCGCGCCGGGCGCGGGCGAGACGGCGGCGCCGCACGAGCTGTCGGACATGCTGCAGATCCTCGACCAGAGCGGCGGCGCCGCCTTCGAGGACCTCAACATCAACATGTTCAACTCCAACTTCGAATAGCGCCACGGTTCCCGAGGTTGCCGCCCCGCTTAGTCGCGCGACGCCGCCCCCGTTCCGACACCGGTCGACCGTATTGCCGGTCGCGTTTCGACTATGGAATAATTCGAAAGATATGTCCTAGCTTAAACTCGGCGGTTTTCGTTTATCGTAATCGATTATCGACCGCGGTCGACATTTATGTTCGGCGTCTGTGGTGATTTTGGTCGCCTATAGATAGCACGAACTCCGAGCGCTTCCCGCGTCCGCGACTCTGCGTGTTGACAATTCAACTAGAGCTTTATCGCGTGATGATATAGCTTCCAATAAATGGCAACCCACTGTACAAATAATGTACCTTACTCTGTAAAAAAAAACACAAATTCACCGTACTCTTCTTTGACGCTATTTTATATTTGCGAATAAGATTGTGAAGACTAGTTAGGTATTGTGTTATCGACTTATTAATTGTTGGGCTAAAAGGTAGAGCGATGGATCGGCAGCTAGTTACTTAGCATACGTATATATTTTTATGTAATAAAGTAAATAAATAAAAACATAGATTTAGGATAGACATTTATATGATAGCAATAAGATAAAACTTTTTTTATTCATTAGACGGTTTAGATATTTAATTTTTAAGAACAGAGCTAAGTTAGGTCAAGTATTCCTGGCTTAATATAATTTTAATTTATGTGACATTAGATGAATTTTCCTCTAAACTTTATTTTGGAATTTTTTATTTTATAATTGGTTACAAATTGGTACCTAATGTGAACGTGTTTTTTTATGTGCTGAATTTATGTGATGTTATATCAATAAAAATAGCGGTAATATTGACAATGAACAAATCAAAACGTGCCTGACGCCTGCACTGTTTTCTCCATTATGTATAACTGTAACGTGTAATGACCTAATGACACATAAATGATTAAGTTTAATGAATCAAGTATTATATTATAAAATGGTTATATTAAAGACTCTTACAGGTCACAATGTTTTATAAACGGTTGAGCTTGACAAGAAGGTGAAACTTTTTTTTTATATCATGAAACCTTATCATGTAATTTATTGCTGCAATGAACTTGTTACCAAGGGAATATTGAGTCCATATTGATTTTTGTGCTAGGGAGCAGTGTTAATAAACTAGTAAGCAATATATCCGCCGATTCTCACCTTTTAGCCGCATTTGGTATTCAACACATTTTAAGGCCTTCTTTGGCACTTATTAAACACGTAGCAATTTTTATTTTAAGTTATTTTTAATTAATATGATCATTATGTATACATTTTCATTGAGATATATTTTTACCAGGGTCTAACATCCCATTCGGTTGTAAACTTATATGTATTGGCTCGATATTATTTTATTTTAATAATATTTTGATCGATAGAATTGAGTATTAAAATTTGTAAAATGAATTTTTCATTAAAATTAAGTACATAAACATTGATCAATTTTTATTTAACTTCCAAACCAAACTTCTTTGTAACATCACATACATGCGTTTTATCTTAATTCTCTTTAATACGCTTTGGAACGATAAGCAAATAAAATGTCCTATAGCGGCTATAGCAAAGCTTATAATAGAAATATCAGTGCATTTTATACAATTCTCTTTATTATAGCGGCAGCAAATTTACTACTTTTCTTTACGGTTTGGCAAAAAAGAGTAGAATAAACTATTTTTTTTGTCATAGCAACACCTAACTGTTCTCATACAATCGTGTCAGAATAGTTGCCATATGCAAAACGGTTTACATAAATGGTGGCGTTCCTATTATTTTCTACTCTTCGCTAGGCTACATAATTATACATTTCCATTTCAAGAACATGTTTTGTGGGTTCTGAATTCAAACACCAAACAATAGCTTCTGGGTCGGAGGTTAAAGATAGGAACAAATTATGGGACGCGGTTGCACAGTTATAAGAAGTGTGCACAGTTATAAACATCCAGCTCACCAGGTAAGGCCGTGCGCTCAAGGCATTATACTACTCTTTGGCTCAAAGCCACGTCCACGGCTTACGTCCCATAGTTTGCACAATTCAGTGTATTTCATAAAGCTAGGAATATATTACGCGGATGTCCGCCGTCGCGCGACCGCGGACGCGGATCTAGACAATGAATAAACACTTAAGCTAGGAACATACTACGCGGACGTCCGTCATAAATCGACCGCGACCGATCAGTGTGCACGGTCACAAAACATCCAGCGTGCCAGATTTCGATCGGACGTCCATGCGCTCAAGGCCACGTCCACGTCCGTCGACCGATAGTTTGCACGGTTATATGTAATTTCATTGTCCAGATGTCAGACAATGGAAATACACATAACCGTGCAAACTATCGGTCGACGGACGCGGACGTGGCCTTGAGCGCACGGACGTCCGATCGAAATCTGGCTCTCTGGATGTTTTGTTCCGTGCACACTGATAGGTCGCGGTCGTTTTACGACGGACGTCCGCGTAGTATGTTCCTAGCTAAACTATCGGTCGTGGACGTGGCCTTGAGCGCACGGACGTCCGATCGAAATCTGGCTCAATGGATGTTTTGGTCAGCCGAAGACCGTGCACACTGATCGGTCGCGCGACCGCGGACGTCCGCGTAGTATGTTCCTAGCTTAAGTGTATAATATCTGGGCAACCGAGCTTCGCTCGGTTCTGTTTCGTATCCTTGACATGTGTCGCCATCTAGTTCAAAAATGAATAGTACCTACATCGAGCGAAAGAATTCTCAGCCTTAACAACACAACTACTTCACACGAGATGGCGCGCATTTCGCCACAAAAACTCAAATAGTGTATTTTCTATTCGTTTTAGCCTTGACCTGTGTCGCCATCTAGTGTTTGCAATAAATAGTACTTACATCGACCGAAAGAATTCTGTCTTAACAGTACAACTACTGCACACGAGATGGCGCGCGAAGAAAAACGCATGAAAACTCGAAAATTCGCGTTTTCCGGGACCTAAGGATAAGTTAGACCGATTTTTCACCCCCAAAAACCCCCACATAACAAATTTCTGCGAAATCGTTAGAGCGGTTTCCGAGATCGTCAGTGTAAATAAATAAATATATATATATAAATAAATAAATAAATAAATATACAAGAATTGCTCGTTTAAAAGTATAAGATTCATTGTCTAGATCCGCGTTCGCGGTCGCGCGACGGCGGATGTCCGCGTAATATGTTCCTAGATCTAGATCGCGGCTGTGGACGCGTGTCCACGGACGCGTCCCATAATTTTGTTCCTAGCTTAAAAGCCGTAACATACTATCGCTTCGCCCCAAGCTCACACATACATTTTTTTTTGCCAGGCTCACGCCAGTTATACGTTCGCGAAAATTGCAGTTTTCGAGCGTTCCTCTCCTTGTCAATTCTGACGTACGATCGGTACGATGCACTGGTACGATGTGACAATTTTAATATATTGATATAAGTTGAATACGTGTGTTGATGGCGAAGAGGAGGTCTGCTTCGGGCGTTCGAGTGGTGCACGCGCGGGAAAACTAAATTTTGGATTTTTTGACCAAAAGCGGTCTTTTTAAAGGGTAATACCTGTTTTTGTCTGTGTTTTGTTATTATTGTATTGTATAATATTAGTTTTAGTGTTAATAGTGTAGTTATTTAAGTTATCGGGAGAAGACGGCAACTTCTCGGATGTGAGGCAGTTGCCCTCTTCTTTCCTCTCTCCAAAATGGAGTCAGATCAGTTTGACCCAGGGATCCTTGGGATTATTGTAAACCCGCCTTCACCGGCATGTCATATGGAGGTGGAAGAAACTCAGGCTGTCGTTTCGTTAGGTAAGATAATTAAATCATCCTCCTCTCCTAACATTACTCACACCAACAAGGACCATAGATCTAAAAAAGGGATATGAAAACTATCATTTCTAACTCGGACGAACATGACGATTCATGTAAGATTCCTCGTACCGACCAACATCCGCCTTCTGAAATAGTTGCTCAGTCGAACATCCCAATTTCTTCTGATAGTGAGCCTGTTAGAGAAAACTCGGAAAAAAAATCTTCGGACAGATCTGTTCCTCAGTTTCAGACCAGAAACCTATACAATGACTCAGATAAAGGTCCATACATCGTGCATGTGGCTCGCGAGGCTTCGGAGGCGGACTCCGGTGCCTACATGCATCCGGTGAAATTTGGCCAATTTCTGTACACAAATGGCATATCTAACCTGAAGGATGGTGGAATTAAAAAAATTGGAAGAAATAGGCTGAGTGTAGAATTTTTATCCGCTGCCGGGGCTAATCAGTTTTTGTCGTGCTCATTGGCCAGTAATAATTGCAAGAAATTCATTCCTTCATACCACGTCACCAAAACGGGTATTGCACGTAACATCCCGACTGACTTATCGAACGAGGACCTACCAAATTTAATTTCCACTCCTTTCGGTTGTGGTAAGGTTGTAAAGGCGAGACGATTAAACTTTAAAAAAGGAATCCTTCCGACAATTCCACTCAATGGGCCCCATCAGAAACTGTAGTTCTGACGTTTGACGGCCAAATTCTCCCGGACAAAGTGTTTTTATTCAGCTGTGCATTGGACGTGGTTCAATATTATTTCCCTACTGTGCAATGTTTCAAGTGTTGTCGCTTCGGCCATGTTCGGGCGCAATGCCGGTCTCGTCCTCGTTGTTCCAAATGTGCTCAGCCTCATGAAGGCAGTACCTGTTCGGCTGTCCCATCCTGCCTTAACTGCTTAGGTAAACATTGTGCTACGGACAAGGTTTGTTCCGAATTCATCAGGCAACAACAGATAAAAAGAATAATGGGAGATGAAAGTTTATCCTATCAGGAGGCGGATAGAAAGATTCCTAAAGCTCGCAGACCGTACAATGAAGCTGCTCAAACGAAGTCTTATAAAAAAACTGTTTTAATTCAAAAAAAAACTCCTGCCCTATCTAACCCTCATGGGTATGATGAGAAATCTCACAGGGCCTTAGTAGCAGACTACAATGCTCCTCAACCTGCTAATGGGGTTATGTTTAGGAATGGTCCATTTAGTAGCCAATGTTCTTCTCCAGTTGCACCAGCGCCGACTGAACTGTTTTCTTTGGTCCATATTTTACCTATGCTCTATTCGGTGATCTCGTCTCTTGTATCTACTCTTCAGCAAAATGCTATCTCTCTACCGTCCAACGTTGCCAGTAGTTTAAAGGGTTTATCTCCCTTCCTTTCCAGTGGCCCTGTCTGTGGGCCTTATGAAAATGGCGGTCAATTTTATCCAGTGGAACATCAGGAGCATCAGTCGTAACAAGACTGATCTTCTGTATGTCATTCGGAAATACAATCCTGTCTGTTTAGCTATTTCTGAAACCTGGTTAAAACCTGATTCTCATTTTAACTGTCCAAATTATGTATGTCTAAGACAGGATAATCCAAAAGGTCACGATGGTTGTGCCCTTTTGATTCGGAAAGATATTGACTTCTCCCTCTTTAACATCCCATCTCACCCTTCTCTTTATATCGTTGCATGTAAAATTTTCAACTTTACAGTAATATCTGTATATATTCCTCACCCCTCTGCTACTATTATTAATGACTTTTGGTCTCTCTTGGATAATGTCCCTGGTCCTTATCTTATGTTAGGTGATTTCAATTGCCACCACTCTCTTTGGGGTTCTCATCTCACCAATGCATCAGGTCGAAAAATGCTCCAGTTTATGGACTCGTTTAATTTGTGTCTTCTAAACGATGGTCGTCCTACTCGACGCACCGCTCCGTCTCAGAATCCCTCAGCAGTTGACATCTCTATTTGTTCACCTTCCCTGTCTTCTCTTCTTTCCTGGGATGTTCTGCCTTTTAGTTTTGGGAGTGACCACTTTCCTTTGCTTATTACTTATTCTTCTAGCTTCCAACCTCCTTCGGCTCCCCTCCTCTTCAAAAGTTTAAGTTAGCCATGGCTGACTGGCCCCTTTTCTCTATTCTTACAGAAAATAAAATGAAGTCTTTGCCGCCTGTCTCTCGATCCAACTGTCTACATTGCTATAACCTTTTTTGCCAGGTTTTATTGGATTCAGCTGAAGTGGCCATACCCCTCAAGAATGTTTCTTCTAATCGTCGCCCTTCTCCTCCCTGGTGGGATTCCGAGTGTACCTCTGGTTAAGGATAGAAAATCTGCAGAAAGGGCTTTCTCGTCTGAGATGACCATGGAAAATTATCTGAACTTAAAAAGGGTGCAAGCCAAAACTAAAAAAATACTGCTTTCGAAAAAAAGAGATGGTTGGACAAAGTTCTGCGAATCTTTATCTCCAGCCACTCATCCTTCAGTTGTATGGCGCAGTATTAAATCTTTCAGAAATGCCTGCTCCTCGTCGTCTCCGCCCTCGTCCTTTTCTAACTGTCCTTCTTGGCTGTATGAATTTTCCGATAAACTGGCTCCTCCTTATGTGCCTAACTGGTCTGAACTTCCATCTAAGAATACTGAACTCCCTAATTATGATGACTTCTTATCTTCTCCTTTTCATCTTTCCGAATTACAACTTGTCATGGACTCCCTTTCTGATTCTTCTCCCGGCCCCGATGGTCTCTCATATTCCTTTTTAACCAGATCTAGTATGACGGCTGTCTCTTATTACTTAGATCTTATTAACACCTTCTTTAGCTCTGGACTTGTCCCCGACTCCTGGAAGGAACAATTTGTCATCCCGATTCCTAAACCCGGCAAGGACTCCAATCTTGGTTCATCTTACCGCCCTATTGCCCTTTCGTCCACTCTTTGTAAGATTATGGAGCATCTGTTGAAAAACCGTCTGGATTGGTTTTTGGAAAGTCGAGGTATTCTTCCTCGTTTCCAGTTTGGTTTTAGGAAGGGAAAAAGTATCACTGATAGTCACAGTATATTATCTACTGACATTCGGTTATCATTCTCTAGGGGTGAGTCTATGGCTGCAGTTTTTCTTGACATCTCATCCGCGTATGATAATGTTCTTCTATCTGTACTTAGAGATAAATTGTCCCAACTGAATATCTCTCCTAAGGTAGTCAATTTTATTTGTAATTTGCTGATGTTCAGAATTATCAACGTGAGATGGCAGGGTGAAGTTAAGGCTGTACGTCACACATGGAAAGGCCTACCTCAGGGCTCAGTCCTGAGCCCGATTCTTTTTAATATTTATTCGTTTGACCTTGATAAGTCGGTAAATTGGGCTTGCAGATTGTTACAATATGCAGATGATGTAGTCCTCTACTGCTCAGATAAAAGTCCACTTCGTGCTGTGGAAATGGTTAATGGGGCTTTAGTATCATTAGGTTCATGGTTAAATATGCATGGTCTCTCCTTATCTTCAGCTAAAAGTTCGGCCATTGTGTTCTCTAGAAGTCTGATTACTCCAGCCTGTCGTTTTGTTTTTAATGAGGAGCCTATCCCCTTAGTAGATTCTGTTAAATTTCTTGGAGTGTTCTTTGATCGGAGATTTGTGGGCTCTTCTCATCTTTCTTATATAGCTAAAAAATGCGAAAGGAATATTAACATTCTTAAGGCCCTATCAGGTGCTTGGTGGGGAGCCCACCCATATTCTCAAAAATTGTTATATAACGCTTTAATCCGCAGCCTTTTAGATTTTGGTACTTTTATATTCGAACCCTGTAATAAATCAGCTCTCACTGTGCTAGAACGTATTCAAATGAGGGCTCTCAGAATTGTTACGGGTGCCATGAAGCCTTCCCCAAACAGAGCTATCCAGGTTGAATGTGTGGATCCTCC
Source organism: Leguminivora glycinivorella (assembly GCF_023078275.1). NCBI lineage: Eukaryota > Metazoa > Arthropoda > Insecta > Lepidoptera > Tortricidae > Leguminivora > Leguminivora glycinivorella. The sequence continues at coordinate 14,573,030 of NC_062974.1, read as the reverse complement.
GTTGGATTTAAGACGGCAACTTCTTGCAGACCGCTTTTTATTTGGTATCTCTGCACTATCTTCTCATCCTCTTCTCCCAAAACTGCGTCTTCTTCAATTATATGGGTCAAGCAAAGCATACTGGCGTAATAAAGATCAACCCAATTTGGTTAATAGTCTAGTGAAAATAGCAGCTCTTAAACCCCCTATTATGAAATCTTCTACTCTACCTATTTATTCTGTTCCTTTCGAGGCTCTTACGCATGTACCCAAAGTCGTAACTAATATTGGCATAGATAAAGGGTCTCCTTCTGCTAATTCGACTTTCTCTAAGTTTGTTCACTCATACTATTCAGGTCATCGGCTCTTTTTTACTGATGCATCTAAATTATCGGATCAGGGTTGTGTAGGGGCAGCTTTTCTCATATCAAACTCGGATATCTTAGCAAAATTTAAACTTCCTCCTGAAGCGTCAGTATTTTCTGGTGAATGCTTGGCCCTCTTAAAAGCTCTAGAATATATCTTTGTCCATAAGTTGCCAAAATGCGTAATTTTTTCTGACTGTCTCAGTGCAATTCAGTCTATTATGTTACGCCCTTTCAAGAATTTCGCACGTAGCTATCTTATTTGTCAACTAAAAAACAAAATTTTTGAATGCCATTCTGCTGGCTTAGAGATAGTATTTGTTTGGATCCCTAGTCACTCGGGCATAGTAGGTAATGAGAAGGCGGACATAGCCGCCAAAGAAGCTGTTCTTGATGGGGATGACTCCTTTTTTAAAATATATTCGCCTGATATCCTGAACATCCCCTTCGAGTTCATGAAGAAAAAATGGGCTACCCGATGGACCCGTGCTAAGAAATGCTTCTTTTCTGAAATTCAGCCATCTATCCCATCCCGTCCATGGTTTTTCAAAAATAGATCTCTTTCTAAAAGACACACTAGCATTATTATTAGACTCAGATTAGGTCGTGTTTGTTCGTCCGAGCAATTACATAGTTTTAAAATGAAAGATTCTCCTATATGCGACTGTGGTACTGAAGTTGGTAATATTGATCATATTTTCTTTAACTGTCCGCTAAACAACAAATCTCCTGATCTTTATTCCTACCTTCCAAATATTAATGTACCTTTACCTACTAATATGTCTTCATTGTTGTACCTAACTAGTAATAATAAAGTGGTGTATGCTATAAGTAAATTTATGTCAAAAAACAATATTGTCCTTTAAAAGGCACCTTTTTTACTTAGTGTTGAACATAAATGTTTGTTTTTGTATTAAATTATAATAATATAATAATCAAAAGAATGTTTGTTTAGAATAAGTAATTTTTGTTTGTCATTTTCTTATATTGTTCTGCAGGTATTACCCAGTCTATCTTTTTGCTCTATGTTTATTTTCTATCCTCATGCCGTGTGAAGTTCGATACTCGTTTTTGGCAGAATTGTGCTTAACTGCGCGGTAGCCATAGACTAATGGCCCCTGTACACACATGGCCAACAGCTCCACCAACCCTTTGTGAAAGCCCTTGGCAAAGATTAGAGCCGCTGTTTACACATTGGCGAACCAATCACTTGGCATTGGCTCTTCATGAAAGATGGACGTGGAATGGAAAAATCTAGGAAATTCTAGATCATAGACATTGACAGAAAAATTTGATTAAAAAATAATAACCCCGTAGTAAAATTAAATTATTTGAAATATTAACAATTTTTTTAATATTATGATAAGAACATTTATCTTTTTTAGGAAATACATTAAACATTTGCAAGGTTATTTTATTTCCTAAAATCTACACTATTATTGACATAGATAAACTTATTATTTTCGTAAATATTTCACTACCGTCCTCTCTGACGGCTGACGACCAACTGAATGAAGCGCCAATGTGTAAACGCAGTTGGCCATTGGCGCCAAGATCCTTTGATGTGTGGACAAAAAACCGACACGAATCGGTTGGCCGGCAAGCGCTAGCGCCAACTGCCAACTTACGGCCAAGTAGCCCTCTACACACATGGCCAAGGGGGTTGGTGGAGCTGTTGGCCATGTGTGTACAGCGGCCTTTTAAAGTGAAGTGAAGTGAAGTGATATAAGTTATCTGGTGGTTGTCTGTTTTCTTGTGGTTTTCTTGCTGTGTGAATGTGAATTTACCAAGATTACTTAGCTGAAATCACTTTCATAGTATTTTCTAGTGTCGTGTTTAAGATGCAACTCTTGTGACTGCCACTGTGACCATGGCTAGATCGGGAAAAACTGCGCAAGAATTTATCCAAAGCTCCTTTTCTCCCATTATTGCAGTACTTTGCAGTCCAAAAGTAGAAAATGTTACTTCAAAGAACAATTTATCGTTTACGGAGTTGCTACAACCGTTTGGTAGTATGGACTGGGAAGGTAAGAGTAGTTTTATCGTACTAAACATCTGCTTTGTTGTAGATTTGAAAGTAATAGACACCTGTTATAGTGAGAATGATTCTGAGTTTATTACAGGACATTAATTATAATATTTGTTATGAAACTTTATGTCATTACAGGTCAGATTAGAGAGCCTGGTGGAAGTGTATGTATTGTAAAGAACTGGAAAGTAATCATAAGAGATGTCCATTGGAAACCTTTGCCGCCCACTGAAGCAAGGAAACAATTGAATAATGCAGTCTTGCACAACTACACTGACAAAACTGTTTTGTTAGAACTAGGTAAGGTAAATAAGCCCATACATACATCATCCCAGGGTATCTACTTTCACCAAGAATTTAAAAATTATATTGTAACCTGCTAATATAACTTGGAAATGGTTGTCAAATACGACTCCAAGTTCCCATGAGCCGTGACAAAATGCCGGGATAACGCAAGGAGGATGAATTGTAACCTGCTAAAATAATAGGTTAATAACTGTCCCAATTTATTTACTGATATGATATGCCAATTTAAAACAAAATTGGCATGAAAGCTGGGTAACTTAGTAATTAACTTACAAAAATACAGTTTACAATTTAGTTAAGTTTCTTTTATCAATTCCAAAAATGTATGTATTTTTATGCTTCATCATGCCAGAATTGCTAGATGATTATAATGTGTAGAAGAGGGTCTTAAGGTAGCATTGACAGCGTTGTCACATGGCTATCAGAGGAACTGATATATTTTAATTTTAAATAAAAGACTAAGACAAATCAAATCATACTAAATAACTCATGAATATTTGCAGATGGCAGAAAATTTGATGTTCCTCAATCAACCCCTTGGTTTGATGCATGGAGAGAGACTTATCTTGAGGTGCAGTTCCCGTCGGATCATGAGTACACCAACCACTTCCTCTCCTGCATCATTGTGGGCACAACCCTGGATGACAATATCATTGACACATTCAATACATTAAATCAACAGTATGCACAGCTGCAAAATGTTACACCACCAAAATTGCCAAAGTGGTTCAACAATGGTGTATTGAAGTCATATCTTTTGTTACATGATGTTTCTGCTGTAAGCAAAGACAAGTAAGATACTTAACTAATAACATATCTAAATATGTGACTTCTTCCTCATGGTGAACTAATAAACTTTTCCATTCTTTCAGGGCTGATGCTGCATTTGAGACCTTGAAACAAACCTTTGGCTCCAGCAACTGTTTTATGTTGTCAATCAACTCTAAAAGCACCACAGATCCAAGTTTACCAACTGATTATTGGGCTCAGTATATAAAACGATCAAATGATTCAACTGTATGTTTCTTTGTATTCATTTATTTTTATTTCCCTAAACCACGTGTAATATAAAATGTATTATTAATTCCAGAGTGAAATGTCATCTGTGTCAAACCTACCAACAACACCCCCAGATCCACAACCATTCCCTGTTGGAGCTGGCTCAGCAGGTAATTCGTTTTTGGAAGTGTTGCTTATTAAATGAGAGATTTGTCAGTTAAATAGTAGCTATAACAGAAAGTTTGTTCATAGGACTTTCAATAGCTAAAACCAAATTAATGAGGTAACCTCTATGATTTTTTACAGATGATGGCACTGTGCCCAGTCAAAATATTCCACCAGAAGGCCTGCATCCACTCACTACTACTGAGAATGATGTTTATGATAATGCAAACAGTTTGCAGGTGATCAATTATTAATAATAAAAAACTTTGAAAAGGAAGTGGCAACCATGTAGACTAATTTTGAAATTCCAAGTGACCTGATTCATTCACATAAATATTGTGTTAACTTTTTTATAACTTGTATTGTGGCCTACTGTGCAGCCACTTTGACTGTTTTGTTTTTATTGTTATGTTAACCATATGTAAAACAAACTATTAATATTTTTCAGACTCACTCATTCTCAGGCAGCTCGAGAGTATGAATGTCAGTGTAAAGCCACTAGATTACTCCACTGAGGTCCATGGGTTAGCTCTGAATGCCAATGATGTTGACTCCATCAAAAAGTTTCTTCAAGAATATGCTGGAAAAGCACTGCTTCCATATTTAGAAAAACAAATATCACAGCTATCTGATTTGGTATGTGTCTATGTACAATGATTTTGGTTAAATTATTATTTGTATTCATTTTATTTTCCATATTAGAAGATTTGTCGCTAATTAATGTGTTTTCTAGGTTGCAAATAGGAAGGGTGTTAGTAGATCGTTACTATCTGCCACAAAGAGATGGTTTGGTACTGGAAAGGGTGGGAATACAACTGGCAACAATACTGTAATGTAAGTAGAAATATTTGACTAAATCTACTTATTTTATGATAGGTATCCACATATTATTGAGATCAGAGAGATTTTAAGGAGATGAATATATTTTGGCATATAGATAATGCAGGGGACCAAAGAAACTGCTTTGTGTAATCAAATTAGCTTCTAGATTTAGTTCGAGCGGGAAAAGATAACGTAAACGTTGAACATGCCCATGTAACGATGACGTTTTAATTAACACATCCGTGTTCTATTCTGTTGTTGTAGTCTTAAGGCACTCCAGAGGTGCAAAAGGCCTTCACGAGCTCGCGCCACGCTTTCCAATCTTCAGCGACCCTCGTAGCCTCTTTCCAGCTCAAACCCAGACCGTTCGTAACTCATTCTCACTCTCAGACGGACCACTTTCATGAGTATAGGGCTTGCATTTCGCGGTTTCCAGCCGAAAGCAATGCTTGCATTATTTTTTCTCCTTTCTTTCAACTTGTTGCTAGTTATGCCTCTTGTTTCATTGTCCTTTTGAATTACTGACCATCAACAATTTTCAGCTATTCCAGCGACTGTCCGGAGCTCCAGCTCCGCCGGCTAGGCGACCTCTGGTTCCTCCTGGGGCAGTGGCAGCGCGCCTTCGACACGTACCACACGGCCAAGCGCGAGTTCTACGCCGACAGCGCCTGGCTGTGCTACGCCGGCGCCCTGGAGATGGCCGCGGTCAGTGCCTTCATGGCGGGAGACGCTAATAAGAAAACCCATGGCTACATGGAGGAGAGTATCGTGACTTACTTGAATACCTGCAGGTAACCAATGTTTAGATATGTTATGTAATTTGCCTATCTATTCAATCTCTGACTAAAGTGAAGGTCTCCGTTTTAGCTTGGCTTTTATATTAGGTTATTTTGCACAGGTTGAATTTCACAACTGATTCATATTACATTTTGTAAGCAGGTTTCCAATATTCTAAAGGTTCACATGGGGGGCAAGAACCATACCGTTCTACCCCAGGGATGGTCAGAGGGCGCTACGAGTCCTTGTATAGATTACTCATATGAGAGATAATTTGGAACTCAGCAGCTGTGACCTGGGTGGCCGAGCGGAAACAGGCATCTCGCGCGATTGCAGAGTACGCTGGTTCGATTCCAGCCTCTGGCACTGGAGGCCTTGGTCACTTTTTCTTTCATATGTGTAATTTATTTCGGTTTTAATCCCTCGCCATCGCGCATGTATTTCACACAATTTATATGATTTTTCGCTCATTGTATCTCGATGACTTTTAGGATGGTGCAATACGCAGTGCGAGCTACGTTGTTATCAGTGCTCTGCCTCGGCAGCGCCGGGCTGCACGGCGAGGCCGCCAAACAGCTGATCCGCATGACCTCCGAGGACAGCGACCTGCGCAGTGCCATGCTGCTCGAACAAGCATCGCTGTGCTTCCTTTCCGGACCCGGATCGAAGGCCATGTGTAGGAAATATGCCTTCCATATGGTGCTGGCTGGACATAGATTTTCTAAGGCTGGGCAAAAGAAACACGCGTATAGGTGCTACAATCAGGCTTATCAGGTCAGTTTCTGCGCACGTGTCTCGAGCGAGTCATTCATCGCTTAGCTTTTTCCTTGTTATCCGTGTTTGATAATGTATGGTCGGGTCCCAGGTGTACCGCGACAGCGGCTGGCGGCTGTCGACGGACCACGTGCAGTTCGCGCTGGGGCGGCTGGCGGGCGCGCTGCGGCTCACGCGCGACGCCGTGCGCTGGCTCGGCGCGCCGCTCGCGCCCGCCGCGCGCCACCAGCCCGCCGCACAGCAGGATGCCTTCCTGCGCGAGTACATGCTGCACCACCAGGTAGGTATCACTTCAATTACCATGAGAACCCACTCGTTTTTTAGTTTTTGTATTTTATGAAGATACAGATAGTTGTAACTAGGGAACGAAACAAATTATTTTATTAAATATTTTTTGATTTGTTCTTTTTCAAGTAGTCACACTACTATATAAAAAATATAAATTGAAGTAGATATCATAACGAAATAAAAAACGACAAGGCCCACTGTGGCAGAGCCGGGAATCGAACCCGGGTCTTTAGCTTACGCGTCAACGTCATTACCACTAGACCACCCGCCCTACTTGGTACCCGACGAAAATTCTCTATTGTAATATCTCTGATAAGGCTAGGCGCCTTTTGACCAACTCCGAGCAATTTGGGCTTGCACCTCGTATATGAAATGAATCCTTTAGATATCTATTTCAATTTAGAAGATACGGAATCTTCATATATACGCGTTCCGACACGCATGGCTTAGCTGGTGATGATATGAATCACTGCGTGCCCTTTTTCGTATAATTGTAACACCTGTGATTCTCACATCTTACACTTGTTGCCAGCAATGGGTGGAAAGTGAGGAGGAGTTCAAGGAGCAGCTGCCGGTGCTGCCGCTGCCGCTGCTGGAGAGCGAGGCCACGTCGGTGCTGTGCGTGGGCCCCGCGCCGCTGTCATCGCCCGGCCGCGTGCCCGCCACCTCGCTCGCCTGCCACCACGCACCGGCCCGCCAGGTGACCACCACCAGCTAGACACAGGAACATGGAGCCGCTGCCGCTGCTGGAGAGCGAGGCCACGTCGGTGCTGTGCGTGGGCCCCGCGCCGCTGTCCTCGCCCGGCCGCGTGCCCGCCACCTCGCTCGCCTGCCACCACGCACCGGCCCGCCAGGTGACCACCACCAGCTAGACACAGGAACATGGAGCCGCTGCCGCTGCTGGAGAGCGAGGCCACGTCGGTGCTGTGCGTGGGCCCCGCGCCGCTGTCCTCGCCCGGCCGCGTGCCCGCCACCTCGCTCCTGTGCTGCCGTTGGCCCGTGCCTGGCCACTACAAATGTTATTATTTGGAGTCGGATGAAAGATCGCAATTGTGTCTCCAAACAGCCGCGATTTCGCCGACCCCTGTGTACGTCCGTTAATTTCACCTACGTCACTACGTAACTACATCCAGTTTTGTACGTGGCTATCGCCAGCTACACCGAGAAGACGTAGTTGTCCGGTAAAAACAACATTCCAATGTTACAAGGGACGGACTGCCAGATTTCTTTGTAGCTTTAAAAAAATCAATATGTTTTTGAGAACAAGATGAAAAAAACCTGATCATGATATCTATACTTTCTCTAGGAACAACATACGTGGCACAAGCTCGAGGAGATGCTTCTCCAAGTGGTGTACGGCAGCGTGCCGATGATCTTCAAACCGACCGTCGACCTGTACACCAACAAGACCGACTTGAACCCGGTCGCTCCGCAAGGAGGTTTGTATACTTTATTTATACTTGACGTACCCGTTGCCCTCGCTAGGAACAACACACGTGGCACGAGCTCGAGGAGATGCTTCTCGAAGTGGTGTACGGCGTGCCACTGATTTTGAAGCCGACCGACGACCTTTGTACCTATCGATCCTTGAAAATGAAAATGAAATGAAAATGAAAATGAAATGAAATGAAAATGAAATATTTATTTTTCAAGTAGGCATATTACAATGCGCATATGAACGTCAAATAAAGCTACGCCGGCTCTAACCCTACGCCTCAGCCTCGAGAAGATTTCAGTCCCCCCTCAGTTGGGAGGGGGGTATCCACTATGGGACCGGCAAGAAACTCGGCGGGCAACTTCTTTTCAAAACATTACATCTTATAACTAACATGCATTAAATAACAAGATACAATTTAACATGCAAAAGTATTCATCAAAGAATATGAACAGACTAGGTACTCTATGGAAATTAATTTCAATAAATTATATTATTGCTTAATAATACGTCGTTCTTCTTCAGAGAAAACATATCAAATTGTCACAGAAGAAAAAGATAATATGAATCTCAATATCATTAAATATGTAACTTACCTACACAACATAAAATATAAAATATTTGATGTGCTTTCTTATCTGAACTGTGTCCTCTATACATAATACAATTATTTTAATTGCTATTCGTTTTTTGTAGTTTCTGGTTCGGGCCATGCATGTTTGTCTGTCAAATAGTCCTCGACTCTGTAATAAGCCTTTAACATCAATGATTTTTTTAAGTAGTTCTTAAGAGCTGGGAGGGGTAATCTCAAAGCAGTGTCAGGTAACTTATTATAAAAATGAATGCATTGCCCAACAAATGACTTCTGTACTTTACGGACACGAAACTTCTTTATGGCAAGCTTATTTTTGTTTCTAGTGTTATAATTATGGATATCAGAATTCTTAGTGAAACAGTCTAAATTCTTAACAACATAAATTATACTATCATAAATGTATTGGGAAGCTACAGTTAAGATATTAATTTCTTTGAAGAGTTCTCTTACTGATTCACGTGTTCCTAAGTTGTAAATAGAACGAATGGCTCTCTTTTGTAATACAAAGATAGTCTGTATGTCAGCTGCTTTGCCCCAAACCAGAATACCGTATGACATTACACTGTGAAAATAACTATGATACACTAGGCGAGCTGTCTCAACATTAGTCAGTTGCCTGATTCTCCTAACGGCGTATGCGGCTGAACTTAATTTGCTTGCTAGTTTCCTTATATGAGGACTCCATTGTAGATTTTTGTCCAATGTTAAGCCAAGGAACAGTGTTGTATCTACCATCTCTAAGCATTCATCATTCAAAAGTATTTTTGTATCGATTGGTTTAACATTCGGCAGAGAGAATCGAATACATTTGGTTTTCTTAGAATTAAGAAGTAAATTGTTGACAGTAAACCACCCGGTCTCGACCGTTGACTTAAAACGTATCGTTCCGTAATGTTAAGTAGTTGGTATACTGATTTATCCATGTACGTTTACAGAGCCAATACAAATATCAATCACTCTCCGAAACCCGCTGAAAATAGTGATCATTCTGAAAGACGTCGAGCTTCTGTGGCAATTCGTTTCGGAAAGCGAAGACTCCAAACAGATAGTGAACAACGAGCCGATGGTGGCGTCTGGGAGTTCGTTGGAAAGCAGCGCCATCTGCGGGCAGAAGATCAAGTCCGTGGTGCTGGAGGGAGAGAGCAGCAAGACGCTGACGTTCAGTCTGACTCCCTTGCGCATGGGGCGGCTGTGTGTGCAGGGAGTGGCGTACAAGTGAGTCAATCACATGTCAATTGCTAACGTAAATTATTATAGGCTACAACTTACAAAGAAATTGGAAACACTTACAGGGTCACTCGTTCGTGTTTCTAGCCGTCAGTTGCAACCTATTTGTTACGAAACTTTTGGACTATGTGACGCCAAAGACAGACATGAAACGTAACGCGTTTATTTGCGTTACTTTACTTTATGAGTTATTTTATAGAGGATTTACAATCTTCATACTAAGAATCCTACCTCCATTTTTTAGCGCCACCTATTAAATACTATCATAACTACACTGATGACTTTTTTGTATGGGCTTTGACAGTCCCGTATTATTATCACAGGGTGCCTTATTGGTAAATAAACTTAAAGCTCCGGCTGTACAAAATTAAGGACACAAGTGATAATAATAGAAAAAAAATACTAAAACTGAAAATAATAAAAAACGGTGTCGAAATAAGCTTGCTATGGGAAGTATATGGTGGAGATAAATAATTTAAGATTTTGTATATTTTATAACATTTATTTATAAAGAAAATTCTTGCCAAAATGTGTTTGTTCAGTTGGTTCTTAATTTAGTTACTTACTGCGCTAACCGTGTGAAAACTGACCTATAATTCTCTTGTTCGACACCAATGAAATGTACAGAGCTCAGCGGGAAGCTAGGTCGCTTAAAAGGGTTCTAAGTAAATTTTCACACAAGTTATCTTAATCTTTACTAGAAATTATACTATTAAAATACCTAGGTACCAGTTCTCAAAAATATTTGCTTGCTCTAAGTTACTGACTCTATGAATTTAATCTAACTAAATTGCAGCTGACGCAGTTGCCCTGACCATTAGAAGGATAAATTGGACCGACCTCTAAGATGGTGAACCTTCGGGAAAGCTGTGGAAGGTGGCACGGGACCTCCCGGGGAATGTTGGCAGCACTGCGGAGACTTTTCAACCCGGAACGCGTGCCACGTGGACACCGAGACAAATGCGGCAGAGGCAGGCCGTCTTCCAGCAAACAGGACTTAGAACTTGCGCCGGTCACAAGGATTTCCAGAGTTGCATAAGATTTGAATCTTATCTATAATATAATAATAATCTTTTTAATATAATCCCGGCTCCTGAAAGCGACATAAAAATACATTAGTCTAATGCTCTCAAGACCAGCATGACAAAATAGAAGACAATCTGATTTATTAGCTCACCGCTGAAGGTCAAAGAAATTTCCTAGCGGAGCGCTCCCAATCCCACAGCAGAAGACAGATCATCCCTGTGAATAACCAAGCACATGGTTAGGAACAAACCCACAACGTTTCACGCCATTATGGAGTTGATCAGAACAATTCAGATACTTACTCAATCCGAGGATTATTGCAGGCCTTCTGCTTCCACCGTTTTGACCACCATGCGGTATGGTCTTGTGGAGAAAGTGCGTGTGCACCCAAAAGGGTCAAAAAGGAAATGGACCACCCATGATCATTAACCTATTTGCATATGGAGCAATCAAGGACATAGGGTGACAAACCCAGGAAGACATAATATATCGAATTAATATATTATATTTATTTGAGACTCCATCAGAGTCATGAAAGATTTACTATGATGTACATAGCAAGATTGTCACTCCAGACAGGCCTCTTATTTAGAGTATTAATATTACTGTATTTTGTTATGTATTAAGATAATTTTCTGCATTATTTCTATATAATTATATTAATTTAATGTATCAAAATGTACTGGAGTAACAATTAAAAATCTCATAAAATGGGTTATTTTTAGCTATCTGGCAACCCGTGCACAGATTATGCAGAAAAGTGCATACATGCGTGGATGCAAGTATTTTTGCACTAAAACAGAATTTGAAACAAAATAAAATTAAAGAAATTTCGATTTTAGATTTATAAAAAAAAATATTAATTACGACCAAGAAAATGTACTACGTTACATTATATCGTTCTTGATATTATGTACAAAAAAAACATTACCTATAATTTAAGTACCTACATAAAAAAAAACAAATGTTGAGATCCTTATTGTTTTGTATTCTAATTATAGGATTACCTAGTGAATTTGATCCTAATCCAACATTTTCTGACTCATTTTCTGATTATTCCATTCCCAGGTTAATAAACGCCGGAGAAGGAGGCAATGAAAATGCAACTGGGTCAGCTATATCCGGAAAACTGAATTTACTATCGGGAATCAATGCTTCCGACAAACGCTTACAAATCACTGTGATTCCACCCGCACCCTGCTTACAGGTAAATTTAAAATATGAGATATTTCAATTAAATATCGTTCTTTTTTTTTTCATATATTTTCTTATCCTGAAGTTAACTATCCTCCTGATCTATCAGTCCCTTACCACCGTAGCCCGTATTGCAAACGAACATCGGAATAAGTTTGGTGGTAGCAATTATCACTTGTTTATAGAGTTTCTAGATTCACTAACGCTAATGTCTATGTTGTGCCAGATGACGTTCACGGAAAGCAGCGCAGAAGTGATAAGCGGGGAGTTGCGCGTCGTGGACGTGGAGATCCGGAACGTGGGTCCCGTGGACGCCGGCCCCGTGCACTTCGCCGTCTCGCGCCCCGAGTGCGTGCAGCTGCTCACGATCGATAACGAGGAGCTCTTCAAGCCTCTATACGACGAAAAGTATAAGCCGCCTACGGTATATTCCGGTGAGTTCTTGTCGTTCTTGAAAGCACTTGACGCGCCGCGTTTAGTGTTTATGTGAAGTAGAGATATCGGAACGTCCGTCGCATATAATGTTTAAGTATCAGAGCGGGATCAGTTCGATTTTTTATTCTGTTTACAATAAGAGCCTCGGTCACTTTCTATCAGGTCATCAAATGGCTACAGGAGAATACAAAAAAGGGTGATCATTTCACCACAAGTATGGAACTTAATGTAGTAATACTGATGACCTATTAACTTAAGATAAACTTTCCGTAATCCTGACCTTCAATCGTGACGGTCGACTAAAACCAATGTGCGCGGTTGCAGACGAGCGTGCGGCGCGGGCGGGCGCGTGGCGCGCGCTGGCGGCGCGGCACGTGGTGCGCTGCACGAGCGGCGTGCCGAGCGGCGCGTGCGCGCGCGCGCGCCTCGTGCTGCGCGCGCGCGCACAGGCGCCCGCGCTCCAGCTGCTCGCGCTCTACCAGCCCGAGCCCGCACCCGCACCCGCGTCCGCACCCTCCGCGCAGCGCGCCTACAGGCTGCTGCGCCACGTCTTCCAGTTCACGCCCACGGTGAGTGCTATGTACCCTATACATGTGTTGTGTAAATAAAAGTTTGTAAGAATCATCATGTGGAATCTATTGTTCGTACAGATGGTTAATCACTAATATGTGACGTTATCTGGGTAAAGGGACCTTATTGTCGATGGCGATTACGGCGTTATGAGCGATGTTCGTATACAAATACGACGCCGCGGGACGTAAGATAAGATCCCCTTACTGAGATAACGTCACATACAATATTACTTAAGTGTGCTGTGAATTTAATACCACAACATTAGAAAAAAAAAACACTATACCCAATTTTTTATATACTTATTCCCCGTTTATTTACCGCCGGTTATATTTTCTTATGAGAACGGATTGAACGCGAGCGTCATCCTATGCGTCATATGCGGAGGTCGACAAGGCTGAGCTATAATAGCTCAGCCTTGACCAGACAGAGTCGGAGGGGGTGAGTTATTTTACTACTGATTTGACCAGACAAATAATTTGGCTGGTCAAATCAGTAGTAAAATAACTCACCCCCTCCGACTTCCGGCCATTATATCTATGTCTCGTTTTTACTATCATAATATTCATAATTCAATATTTGAGTTTTTAGTTATGTGCGAAATTGCGAATTACTAGGATCACTTCAATTACTTAGATAGACAAAACAATAGTCGATACGAATTTCTACGCAATATGAATGTTCATTATTTAAAATACTAACACGCACTATTGTTCGGAGTAAAATAACAAAAATACTCACGTCATACGTATGACATGTATCTTATATAAATGTACGTATTCATTGCAGGAAGCAGTGGAAATATCAGTTACACCCCGGCGAAGCATAAAGACAACTTCAGATAAAATTTCCGAGAACATGAATCTAGTCACTGAGATTAAGAATATTTGCGAAGAGAAAGATGATGACATTAGTATTGAAGTTCTAGAAGCTTCCTTGCTCAGTAGGCAGTGGCGCCTTACTGGCATGATTGCAGCTGCCGACAAAAACCAACTGTTACAATCTCGCGAAAAGATGCACCTAGTTTTCCAAGCTAGCAGAATCTTTGACTTTCCGCCAGAGAGTAAAGTAGGATGGTCGGGATTAAAAATCGCAACAGGACAACCCGATCCTGAAGACAATATCACAGTCTCGCCGTATTCGCACTTTGTCACTGACTATGAGACTTCGATAGACAACATGGAAGCCAATGGAAAGTCCAATACGAAAGCGGGATTGATACAATCCATGTTTGTGGTGAGATGGAAGGCTCATCACAAAACGAAAGGGACGACAGTGAACGGTCAACATTATCTCTGGCTGGACGACTTCACGAGAGTACTGTCCCGCGAGAGAGAAGTCGTGTCGCTCGACGCGCCGCTGCAGCTCGACGAATACGAGATCAAATTAGACCCCCACGACTGTAGAAAGAAAAATAAAGATAATGCCGTCGTCTTTAGACTGGAGCACTCGAACCTTATCGATCACAACTTCGAGAAGAGTAAACTGTGCTTGGTGCCCATCACTGTCAACATCGTCAACTGTTATGAAGTCCCAGTGAACGTGTTTATTGACATGTCAAAACAAACCAACAGGTAATTCATATTTTTTTAATTTCTACATTTGCTTTGCATTGGAGTAGTATTTTCAATAATTCCAATGGTATGTGATGAGGCAACAAAAATTCCTTGCATCAAGGTAAATTGATAACAAAATACAGGTAATTAGCATGTTAAAGAATAATCTTGATGTCTCAAATCTTTTATAAAGCCTAAATGTAACAAAATAATTTAACACTGAAAAGTAACCTAGTAGGTACTTTGTTTATTTATATGATGAAACTTTCCATCCCAGTCAGCATTAGGTAGATATGTTTATTACTTTCGTGGTAGACATTTTTAAATTACTTGAATTATAGCTCATGCAAAAAATTAAAATACGCGGCGTTGCGTGATCAAAAGAATTCCATTGGCAGATTGGTTTCAAATAATAAATAACTTAAAAATTTAAGTTTTATTGAGACTTGGATATTATTTATTTTCAAATCTTTATTCATATTTCATGTTAATTAATTTGATGACCGGTCTGGCCTAGTGGGTAGTGACCCTGCCTGCTTAGCCGCGGTCCCGGGTTCGAATCCCGGTGAGAGCATTTATTTGTGTGATGAGCGCAGATATTTGTTCCTGAGTCATGGATGTTTTAAGTATTTAATTTTATTTGGTGTGCAAAAAAGAGTATTGTATTGTATAATACATGTATATCGTTGTCTAAGTACCCACAACACAAGCCTTCTTGAGCTTACCGTGGGACTGAGTCAACCTGTGTAAAAATGTCCTTTAATATTTACTTATTTATTTTAATTAATAACAATCTAGTATGTATGTTTACAATTTTCACCTTATTTTATGTTGTCCCTAATTAATGTTTTAAGAAATGAATCATGAGCATGACAGTAGGTAGAATTATAATAAAGATGCCTGTTGGCACCATGTTATACTGAGATACGCGCCTCGGGCGAATTTCTTATCAGTAGGCGTATTTTCCACTTTTATCACAATGCGATATATTTATAAGTACGTATCCACTACTCCTCTGAGTAAGGTACCTACTCTGCTTTTTATATCTGAGAGAATTAATACCTAAACTGACAATTCGATTTTTAATCTATCTAGATATGATCAGGATCACCTTCTCACCATTCTGTCTATAATAACAGCGGAGAAAATTATTTTATTCTTGTCATTTCATTTACTTTAGATATTCCTCGATACTTTCGTTACGCACATTTTTTGCTAACATATTCATAAAAGAAGCTGTGTTTTTATTTCAAGGTCACTGATAAGCATGACTGGCTCAACGTCTTAAAAACTAATAGGAGCCGCGTGCGAACACGGTGGCCGCTAACCTCTTCCGCAAACAGCTTTATTTGAAAACCCTAGCTTAACCCGTTGACCTTGGTCTGTTGAAATTAACATTTGAATCCTCGGTCGAGGTCATCCGAATGATTCCATACTATCATCACACGCACGGTTTACCATTGCGTCACTGATAGCTCTTAGTGAAATCTTCAATGGGCATAAATATATATTTGTTCTACAAGGTCGTGTGCTGTGGGAGAAACGCATTTAACTAATTGCTTAAAAGAGTTATCAGTCATATATGCAAATATGTCTATGTCTGTATGTATGTATATGTCTGAATTTGTTTGTCATCCGTTTTTGTTGTTTATTCGTTTTACCGCGGTATCACCGTAATGATTTTGCTGGATAGTTGGATATCCATCCAAATTTTTTAACTCTGTTACTAATGTTAATATATGTAGGTATGTCATACCTATTATACTTTGACATAGCACATAAATAAATAAGTAATGTTACATTTCGTCCTCTTAACAATTTTCTAACTTGGAGGTCATCATGAGTTAAATATATATAGGTCAGCACCATGACCGATCGCGAGGTCGGTGTAATTACTATTCGTCAATAACATGTTCTTCAAAAGCTATACCGATTAACATAAGTAAGTCGGGACTGGGAAAAGATGAGATTTAACCGTATCAAGTGAGGTCGATCGTGGAACGTGTAACCTATGGTGCCTTTGTGTTGACGCAGGGAGGGCGGGCGGGCGCTGGGCTGGTGCGGCGCGCTGAGCGCAGGCGCGGGAGTGGCGCTGCGCCTGGAGCGCTGGGAGGCGCGGCGCGTGCGCCTGCGCGCGCTGCTGGCGGCGCCGGGCGCCTACGTCGCGGGCGCGGCCTTCGCCGTGTCGGCCGCGCGCGCCGACGCCGCCGCCGCCGCCGCCGCCGCGCTCACTCTCGCGCACGCGCCCGCGCCCGACGACACCTCTCTGCTCGTCGTCCGGGCGGAGTAGAGCCGCGCCGAGTCCTATTACACTGTTCGTATTGTGTGCGAAGTTTTACGACCGTTTCGCAACGAGTTTGTTCACGAGTCGCTTGCAAAATGTCGTAGGTAAACTTTATGCGTGAGGAAAACGAGCGTATGCCGATAGTGCCCGATCTGTTTAGATTCGGGCTCGTTTATTCCGTTTTATGTATTATTGATTTAACTCTGTGATCGGTGGCGATTCTTTAGTGAATATGAAGCTTTTTATGACGATATTGAATATTTGGCTCGCCGTTGTGCTGGGTGAGTATCTATCTAATGTCATGTAACTATACATATTGGAATTAAATATTATTATTTATTTAGTTAGTTAAATTTTATTAATTACCTGTAGGTACTATGTGAGCGATAACGTCCTCATTGAATTAAAAGTAGGCAAAATAATATTTCATTTCATTTATTTATTGATACTTATTATACTTACAATATTTTCGCTACACCAACTGGTATTCGAAATCAATTTTCAATCAAAAGATCAATTTTGCTATTCAAAAACGTATAGCAAAATTGCATTTTATCCACAAGAGTGCAAAGTAATTTCATACAAATTTTAACTTGATGCCTTGAACTGGTTGGCAGAATTTACCTACAAATAATTATTTTGAATCATAAATATTGATTGTATTGTTCAATATTGGAATCTTTCGCTTGCTCGGGTATCAATTATTGGCACGTGCGGTTAAACAAAAACTTTGCCCTCTTGTAAAACAAACACCTATTGTTTTATGTTGCACACGAGAAACATGTAAATAAAATATTATTACCTAAAGTGGATTTTTAGATAAAGAGCTTCCCTTTGAATACCAATACAATATTAAGAATATTTATTATTTATAGTTTAATGGTTATAAATAGCAATGACTTAGACAAGGTACATCGGGACAATTTCGACTGGGGGCGGGGGGGGGGGGGGGGGGGCAAATGAAACTGATCCATTTTTACAATGTTTGCAATATTAATTAGAGTATCTACTGGTTATAATTGTAGGGCTCGCGTGTTCAGTGGATGCATGGGGAACTCAACTTAATGGTGTAATAATGGAAAAAAATCATCAGTTACAATTGTGTCGCTTAGTTTCAAAAGTGGGTAAATCCATTCTGATATAAGGTTGATTATATAAAAATATAATATGATCTGAAAGATAATCAACCTTATAGCAGAATGGATTTACCCACTTTTGAAGTTAAGCGACACAATTGTCCCCCAGTCGGGATTTGTCCCACTGTACCTTACAGAGGAATTCCTACATAAATTAGTTTATAATATGTAGACAGATAGCCTGAGTTATTTGTATACTTATGTTTCTTTCTATAAATCATGAATTCGCGATAAATTAAACCAGGTATAAATACACGGTGCTCATAAGGGAACCGGTTAATGTTAATTGCGCATTTCTAAGGCCGAAAGAAAGAAAACATTTACATTATATGCTATAAATGGATTGTATTGTCCGAAATAATAGTTATTTTCCCCTCACCAGCTCGGAAACACGTGTTTTGTCCTTTAATACCAGCGGGTAAAAACGCATTTTATCCACTAGTGGGTAAAGTAATTTGACCTTGAATAAATTCAAATTAACTGCTTTAAAATTGATAAAAGTAGGTGAATCTAGTAATAAAGATGATTTACCACCTGTGGAACTACCTGGAAGCAGTGATAAAGGCATCTTTGCGTTGTAGTTTCCTCGCTATAGTGAGGGGAAAAGTTTTGTGTTACACTCGGGTGCAAATGTATTTTACTTCTCGTGTGTTAAAAAACTCGCAAGTTCAGGATTCTATTCTCGCACCACTCGCTTCGCTCGTGGTTCAACTATAGAATCCTTTCACTTGCTCGTTTTTCAATTCCACACTCGGCGTTAAAATACAACTTTGCCCCCTTGTATAACAAATAACTATTGTTATACAAGGGGGCAAAGTTGTATTTTAACGCCGAGTGTGGAATTGAAAAACGAGCAAGTGAAAGGATTCTATAGTTGAACCACGAGCGAAGCGAGTGGTTCGAGAATAGAATCCTGAAATTGCGAGTTTTTTAACACACGAGAAGTAAAATACATTTTCTCAAACATGCAATGAAATATTGTCTTTACGTTCCTTAAAATGGGCTGGGAAATATCGCTTTTTGGGCGCAACAACTCGAGAGGACTGTAAAGGGATTTCATATTATTTTTTAGGCCTAGGCCTGCAAAGTAACTTTTTTTTATAAAATATTGTCCTTTAGAGCATTTTTTTTTATTTCATTGTATGTTTGAGAAAAGCACTATACATGCCTCGGCGTGAAAACGGATTCCCGGCCTCGTATCCCTATCCGGCCTCGCTCGCACGCTCGCTCGGCCGTATATACCCACTTGGCCGGAAATCCTCATTTTCCCGGCCTCTGATGTAATGTACTATTGCACCCGAGTGTAACACAAAAATTTTCCCCTCACTATAGTGAGGAAACTACAACGCAAAAAAGCGTTTATCACTGCTTCCAGTAGTTCCATAGGTGGTAAATCATCTTTATTACTAGATTCACCTACTTTTATCAATTTTAAAGCAGTTCATTTGACTTTATTCAAGGTCAAATTACTTTACCCTCTAGTGGATAAAATGAGTTTTTACCCGCTGGCATAAGGACAAAACACGTGTTTCCAAGCTAGTGAGGGGAAAATGTTTTTTTTATACAAATGAGGAAATTTTGCTAATTTTTTTTTGTACTTTTTTTTCTATTTTGCTCATGTGCACCGTGTATATCACTGTTGAATTCGTAACACTTGTATAGACGTAACTCACTCGTCACGTAAGGTCTAACTCTACAGTTGATACATACGTTAGTAGTGTTGCTGTTAGAAGGATAAATGGTGTGATTTGTAACTTGCTGTTTATTATGAGTTACACACTACCCTTTCTACGCTTCGAATACTAAATATAATCAGGTATTTGATGCTGTGTTAAATAAGTATAAGTACTATAGGTATCAAAACAATAAATAAATAAATAAATATTATAGGACATTCTTACACAGATTGACTGAGGCCCACGGATGGAGGAACAGTAGAATACACTATTACTTAGGCACTAGATTTCGCACACTTTTGTCCCGGATTAGTGATGTGCAACTTGCCGAAACGATGAAATGGAAAGTTTCCATCCATACAAAGTATGGAAAGTTTCCGAAGTTTTCCTATGTGAAATGACTCCCTACTATACTGACTAATTAATAAAAACTTTTTACAATAATTTTTAAGAAAAAAAACCGCCGCCTTTGGGGTTCTGGTGAAAGGTACTTGCGAATAAATGTCACGGTTCTGACCTTAAATGCATGCTGTAGGTACTTATAAAAATACCAATTGAAGTCACTATAAGTGTGCCGTTCAGGAGGAGTTCCGTTCTGATCATCATCAGAAGTTCCACTGCACCAAATGTCACTGTTCTGAACGTAAATGCAAGCTGTTCTTATAAAAATACCAAAGTCATTATAAGCGTGCCGTTCAGATTTAAGGAGTTCCGTTCTGATCTTCATCAGCAGTTCCACTGCACTAAATGTCGCTGTTTCGTACGTAAATGCATGCTGTTCTTATAAAAACACAAAAATCACCATATGTATGCCTTTCAGATTTGAGGAATTTCCTCGATTTCTCCAGGATACAAATGGGACCAATCTGTATGCATTACATAAATTTTTTTTTTTCAAAATCGGTCCAGTAATGAGAGAGATATCGAATAACAAACATTAAAAAAAACTACAGACGAATTGAGAACCCCCTTCCTTGAGATTTGGGGCGGCGGTTTAAAACATACAACCGACTTCAAAAAAGAAGAAATACAATATTATCAGTATTTTAAGTATAGTATGCGTTACCGACGGATATGTTTGAAGTCGGTGCCAAGCCAAATAGTAATATTAGCTTATTAGCTTTTTGTCTATAAAGACTGAATCATATAACATCTGTATTTTGTTATATTTATACCTTTATTTGTTCCTGAGTCATGGATGTATTCTATGTATATAAGTATGTATTTATCTATATTAGTATGTATATCGTCGCCTAGCACCCATAGTACAAGCATTGCTTAGTTTGGGGCTAGGTTGATCTGTGTAAGGTGTCCCCCAATATTATTTTACTTTACTTTTTATTTTGTCACCTACAGATCAGCACCAAATGAATATGGGACCATTTATGAAGTAGCTCCTTTCGAACAAAAAAATAATTATACAAATAAATTGAATCACGGGTTTCGGAGTAACCGGTCAAAATATATTAGCTATCTATCTCTATCACTCTTGCGTATTGGCGCGACAAAGCCAGACTGCATGTCTGTCGGCGTTTGGCGTCGACGATTGCGATTCGGCTACATCGGCTGGATACTTAAGGAGACGTCCTATTATATTATAGGTACCTACAGTACTTACTATGTACTTATATGTATGTAGGTACTTACTTGGTAAAATAATGATGTAAGTGTATTTAACCCAAACATTGCAAACATAGCTATTATGTCAAATAACTAGTACTTAACTACCGGAAAATTATATACTAAAGGACGGTTAGGGAGCATGACCTCTGACCATGAGCACCTTGACACTCTCGTCCTATTACAGAACCTCTAAGCGGTTTTTTCCATAAGCATGTCCACATAGAGCTAGGCAATGTGCTCGCGAGTCATACGTCCAACGTTGACAAAGACATGCCCCGGCAAAAGCAGGTCGTTCTGCCAAAGAAAATGCAAGCGCTGCTACCTCGACCGCAACACTTCTGCATTAGTGCGTTTTCACGTTATCCGATCCGATATCGGATGTAGGACCGATATCCCATACATTACAGGCGCCATCTTGGACTTTTTCCGTTCTAATCCTTCCGACATCCGCATATCGGATCGGATAGTGTGAAAACGGACTTAGCCGTTTGCGCACTAGGACATAGCCTTGCGAATCTTGCGATGTGCCTCGCTCTGTGTGGCTCACCTAATAACGCAGAATTATGATTGGCAACTGAATTACCTTATATTAGTGATGAAATGTTTGTGGGTAAGATAATATTGTACTTAATATAATGAACTAAGCAGAACTTTTTTTTAAGAAGTTGGTATGTAAATGGGTGATCATTGATCGAACCCGCATTTTTCTGCAAAATGAAAAGGTAAATATGGTATTTCAGATCTTGACATACATGCAGTATTCTAATTTGGCCACGTGATCAAATTCTAGTAGAAAAAAGTTTTTTGAAAAAAACTTGTATCATTTTACGTAGGTATTTTTATTGTTTTTATTGGATGGATGAGAGGAGATTAACGAAGAAAGTATATGAAAAAGGAGTGGAAGGGTCAGTTGGTAGTGGAATACCTAGGCGAACTTTTCTTGATCAAATCGGGGAAATATTGCAAAAAGGCCAGGTCAGAAGTACTCGAAACCGACGAGCGTGTATGAGATACGTTATGAAAGTGTGTGAAGCGAAAGTGGTTTGTCAGGATCGTAGTAAATGGAAATCCGTGATCTCTGCCTACCCCTCTGGGAAACAGGCGTGATTGTATGTATGTATGTGTATTTTTATTGTGAGCGTGATGAAAAACATTGAATAGGTACTCAAGGCGTTCTTGTTTGCAATATTTAACTTACGCCCCATGTTGCACCATGGAACCCGATAGGCCATAGCAGCGCAGACCAGGAAGGGGGCCCCACTGGATCCACCCCGAGCAGACCATCTAAATAACTTGCTAACTAACTCGAAGAATTTGGATCGATATAGGTACTTTCTTAAATAAAAGGAATACCTGAGGCCCTACGAATATAAAACCGAATTTTCGGTATCTGTCTCTCTATGGCTCTTGCATATGCTAGCGATACACTAAAGTTTCTTAAGTTTCAGCTCAGGCCCCGTAGCCGAATGGCATTTCTCCGACGCGAAACGAAAACGAAACGCCGCGAAAGGTAGTCTGGCTCTGTCGCGCCAATACACATGAGCGATAGAGATAGATATCTACGAGCGTTTCGTGAGCGTTTCTGCCATTCGGTTACGTACCCAGGTACGTGTTATAGTTTGCTGGATAATTCAGGACCAAACTTATTTCAGTAAAGAAAGTAAGTATATTTAAGGCAACACAGAGAGAGAATAATGAAACAGCAACTGATTAGCTTGTGGCGAACTGAATCGGTAGTGGTACCTCTTGGGTCTCATGGCCCCGGGGGTTGATCAGGCTCCTCTACTGAACCGTTGCCGAATATTCGTGGCATGCCTTATATTTGTTTTGTTTGTCACAATAATTATATTCGATGCTGACTGTATACGTCGTGGTCGGTAACCTATCGATGTTTCGAAAATCCTTTGTCCGATTATCACTTGTCCGAAAACGGTTGACAGAATTTTTATAATCCAAATACATTGTTTACCATATTTTTAAAATGTCGCTAGTTTGCTATGCCACATTACCTATCGTTTTCCCGAAACTCTATAACCAGAAGAACGGTTGCCAACTTTATCATTTGACAACCAATTTGTTAACCACCTTTTCATAAATCCGATGCTACGTGACATCGAAATATCATTTTCCCTAATATCATTTTATAGAAACTCAATAACCAGAAAAACGTTTGCATCTTATCATTTGACAACCGTTTCGTTAACCACCTTTTCATAAATTCGATGCTATGCGACATCGAAATGTCATTTTTTCTACTCCCGTGTTGTTATTCGTCATTTACCGTGTCGTGCATAGATCGTTAAAACCCTACATAAAAGATGCCCGCCCCCGGCCGGCGCCCCGCGCGCCCACGCATACGATATAGCTCTTACAGCATAGTTAGGTAGCCGTTAAGGGATATAGCGGGCCGCGGGGCGCCGGCCGGGGGCGGGCGGCGGCGCGGGGGAGTGCGAGCGACAGGGTGAGTGCAGAAACATTACAGAGGACAAGTCAAAATACTTATAGGAAACAGTGCGCATTTCACGAAAGTTATTCTAGAAAACTATTCAAAAGTAAGTGCATGGTCGTAGAAAAAGTATTGTATGCAACGGTGTTTAACTGAGTCAAAAAATACTCGTGGCGTCTTAATAACAATTTTCGGCTTCGCCTCAAATTGTTACCCACGCCACTCGTCTTTTTTGACCTCCTTTAAACGCCTGTTGCATAAAATACTATTCCCTAATATAATTTTATAGAAAGATTACAAAAAAAATAGGTAAGGTTAGAAATGCGACCCCCACGGAAACAAACTTGCTAAGAAAAGTGGGTTAGGTTAGGTTAGAACTGCGACCATACAGAAACAAACTTGTGCTAGAAAAGTGGGTTAGGTTAGGTTAGAACTGCGACCATACAGAAGCAAACATTTGCTAAAAAAAAAACCGGCCAAGAGCGTGTCGGGCCACGCTCAGTGTAGGGTTCCGTAGTTTTTCGTATTTTTCTCAAAAACTACTGAACCTATCAAGATCAAAATAATTTTACTAGAAAGTGTTTACAAAGTTCTACTTTTGTGGTTTTTTTCATATTTTTTAAACTTATGGTTCAAAAGTTAGAGGGGGGGGGGACGCACTTTTTTTCCTTTAGGAGCGATTATTTCCGAAAATATTAATATTATCAAAAAACGATCTTAGTAAACCCTTATTCATTTTTAAATACCTATCCAACAATATATCACGCGTTGGGGTTAGAATGAAAAAAAATATCAGCCCCCACTTTACATGTAGGGGGGGTACCCTAATAAAACATTTTTTTCCATTTTTTATTTTTGCACTTTGTTGGCGTGATTGACATACATATTGGTACCAAATTTCAGCTTTCTAGTGCTTACGGTTACTGAGATTATCCGCGGACGGACGGACGGACGGACGGACAGACAGACATGGCGAAACTATAAGGGTTCCTAGTTGACTACGGAACCCTAAAAAGTGGGTTAGGTTAGGTTAGAACTGCGACCCTCACGGAAACAAACATTTGCAAGAAAAGTGGTTTAGGTTAGGTTAGAACTGCGACCCTCACAGAAACAAACCTTTGCCACAAACTCTTATGGCAAGGACTCATAGGTCAAGTAAGAACTGCGACCGTGAGGGTCGGGAACAAACTTTTGTTAGAAAATTAAGGATTTATTGAACTTTTGATATAGGTGCTTAGTAATATTTCGAATTATAAAACTATACGCCATACAAAATTGCTGTCAAATGTTACTTAGGAATTTTAATAAGTGTTAATTCGAATTTCGAACTTTTGATATAGCAGTTAAATAATATTTCGGAATAAAAACTTTACGCGACAAAAAGTAGTTGTCAAATGATTCTTAGGAATTTTAATAAGTGTTGATTCGAATCATAAGCGAAACAAAATTACAGCGAAATAAGAATCGGGAAAATAATAATAGGGGCAAAGTACTTTCGGGCAAACAAAACTTAGGCCAATTAATAAAATGGGAAGCGTTTTCGGGCTACTAATAATCGACATTACAATTTTCGACTTTTTGATAGGTAACCGTCGTGGTCTAATCGTTAAATGTAGACTAGCGTAGTCCGTAAATACCAGAAATGCAACACAACTTAGAAATTAAATATTCAAACCTTATCAGCACCAGACCGTATTCATAGTGTTGTATTCCTGCCGTGCCGGTGAGTAAGGCTGCCAGAACTCATCGAGGGTGCGATGTGCTGGTGACGGAAGGACCTACGGAACTATGTAATTTGTTCCGTCTATTGTCCTTTAGTCGTTGGCAACCCAAACCCTCCTTTGAACTTGTACACTCTTTCTGCTGTGTACTTAATACAGCAAAAAGGAGTGTAAAAGTTTCTAATGGGTTGGCAACGCGCACGTGACACTCCTTGAGTTGCACACGTCTATAGGTGACGATGACCGCTTTCCATCAGGCGGACCGTATGCTTGTTTGCCACTGATGTAGTATAAAATCTTATAAATTAGATATTTTCTCAATAATATCAAGGACGTATATACCGGGACTGACAAAGCCCATACAAAAAAGCGTACGTCTGAAATGGTGCCCGATTGATATTCCGAAATAAAATACGCCGATTTTCGGTACGCCGACAACGATTCGCCGACATCTTTTTTGGCCGAATAACGATTGGAAGAGTCTCATTTCGCATAATATTCGTTCGTAAACGGAGTCGGTAAGCAGAAATTTGATACGCCGATTGACTTTTCGTCGAATAATCATTTAGTAATTGTAAAAATTGGCCGACAAAAAATTGGTCGAAACACAATAGTTCGAGTAATCATTTGGTTTTTTTTTTGGTGAGTTGGCAGGAACTTGCGTACAAACTGTTCTGTGGATTCAAAAATCTAGTTGTTAGATCGTTTATAAGAAACTTACATTTACTTATTTCAACGTGTCAAAATGTTCTGATTCTAAGGATTAATTTTAGTAAATTATTTATTGTTGTTTTCAACTCACCGAATTTATACATTTAAAATTTTTAGTTCTCCCATTCGGAAATTAGCACTTTTCTGTTCAAGAACATAAGTTAATTGCCAGAATATGTAAATTATTACCGCAACGAAAAAAAATTCACATTATACATTGTTTAAGAAAAAAATGTCTATTAAGTGCGTAATTTCTTTACAACAGCGATAATTCATTCATTCGAAAATATTTTAACAATGTATAAAATGTGAAACGTTATTCGACTAAAAGTGGCCTACACGAAAATATTACTTTGCTAAATGAAAAATGTCCAATGAAAGTTCGGATAATTTGCACAGAAGCGAACTGAACTGTATGCGAACCAAGATTCTACGTAACGTTATTCGACCAAAAGTGACAGCGATAGTTTGATTATTCGGCTAAATGGCATTCGGCGAATCGTTGTCGGCGAATCAATAATCGGCTAAAAAATTGTCGGAGAATCATTAGGTAGCCGTCTGAAATGTATGGGCTGGGTACGTATCACAATGTCTAAAATTAAAAAACCTAACGTTAAATGACCTACGTTCAAAATACCTAAAATCAAAATACCTAATGATTTTAAATACCTAAGCAAGTTACTCCTACGCACGAATTACCGAAATTTAAAATACTTATTGGACTAAATACCTAATGTTTGAAATACCAAAAACTATGTCACCTAAATTGGGCTACCTAATGATTCTCCGACAATTTTTGAGCCGATTATTGATTCGCCGACAACGATTCGCCGAATGCCATTTAGCCGAATAATCAAACTATCGCTGTCACTTTTGGTCGAATAACGTTACGTAGAATCTTGATTCGCATACAGTTCAGTTCGCTTCTGTGCAAATTATCCGAACTATTATTGGACATTTTATATTTAGCAAAGTAATATTTTCGTTTAGGCCACGTTTAGTCGAATAACGTTTCACATTTTATACATTGTTAAAATATTTTCGAATGAATGACTTATCGCTGTTGTAAAAAAATTGCGCACTTATAGACACTTTTTTTCTTACATATATACATACATACATATAATCACGCCTGTAGCCCATAAAGGGGTAGGTAGAGCACATGAACTCTTAAGTTTCAGTGCCACTCTTGGCAAAAAAGGGTTAAAAGAAATCCAGATTGTGACATTGCAATGACAGTGCCACAATTTAACCCATACCCCACAGTCGACTTCTACGAAACCCACGGGAAGAAAGTGGGGGGGGGGGGTCTTGAACAATGTATAATGTGAAATTCTTTTCGTTGCGGTAATAATTTACATATACTGGCAACATTATGTTCGGTAAAAAATTTGGTGAGTTGAAAACAACAATACATAATTTACTAAAATTAATCCTTAGAATCAGAACATGATGATTAATATAAATAAGTAAATGAAATAAATGTGAATTACTCTTACAAACGATCTAACAAAGATTCTTGAATCCGCAGAAGACTTTGTACGCAAGTTCCAGGCTCCAGCCAACTCACCAAAAAAAATGATTAATATAAATAAGGCCAAGAGCGTGTCGGGCCACGCTCAGTGTAGGGTTCCGTAGTTTTCCGTATTTTTCTCAAAAACTACTGAACCTATCAAGTTCAAAATAATTTTCCTAGAAAGTCTTTATAAAGTTCTACTTTTGTGATTATTTTCATATTTTTTTAACATATGGTTCAAAAGTTAGAGGGGGGGGGACTCACTTTTTTTTCCTTTAGGAGCGACTTATTCATTTTTAAATACCTATCCAACAATATATCACACGTTGGGGTTGGAATGAAATAAAAAATCAGCCCCCACTTTACATGTAGGGGGAGTACCATAATAAAACATTTTTTTCCATTTTTTATTTTTGCACTTTGTTGGCGTGATTGATGTACATATTGGTACCAAATTTCAGCTTTGTAGTACTAACGGTTACTGAGATTATCCGCGGACGGACGGACGGACGGACGGACGGACGGACGGACGGACGGACGGACAGACAGACATGGCGAACTATAAGGGTTCTTAGTTGACTACGGAACCCTAAAAATACCAAATGATCACTCGACCTATTGTGTTTCGACCAATTTTGTGTCGGCCAATTTTTACAATTACTAAATGATTGTTCGTCGAAAAGTAAATCGGCGTATCAAATTTCTGCCTACTGACTCCGTTTACGAACGAATATTATGTGAAATGATAATCTTCCAATCGTTATTCGGCCAAAACAGACGTCGGCGAATCGTTGTCGGCGTACCGAAAATCGGCGTATTTTATTTCGGAATATCAATCGGGCACCCCTAAATTGTATACACCAACATTTGAAATACCCTATGGTCAAAATACCTAAAATGATTAACCAATCAAAATACCGAAGTAGTAGGGTAGGTACTGCGAGCGTAAAAGAGGGTTTATTGTTTATTGAAGTATTAATTTTAAGCATAGTATAGTTACACATAATTTATCTAGGCATATTTTTGTTTGTTCGAATATATGTTGTGCAGTTGTGCATAAAGGTTTTTCGTCGAATGGTTTTTATTGCATAACATTGTTTAGTCGAAATTTATCACGCAGAATTTTTATCATAGCTAATACTACTATATTGATGTTGCAGTTCTAACCTAACCTAACCGACATTCGTGCATTCTTAACAGAATATTGTATTTCTTGAGGTCGCAGTTCTAACCTAACCTAACCGACTCTCCTTCCTGCATTTAGTATGGGTGGTTATTCTGATTTTAAGAAATATGCCAAATACAATTATGCAAATCAATGTTATTCATAAAAAACAATCGGTGTAAAAAGTATTACGCGAACTTATTTTCGGACAAATTAGTATTAGTATTATTTTAGATTATGTCAAATAAGTTTTCTGCCAAATTAACATTCGTCGAAAATCAATTATGCGAAGTCTGTTATGCGAAAATCGTTTCGGACAATTAAAGGTATGCCAAATAGAGGGAACCCGATTGGTTTAAATCCTATATTAGAGTAGGTTTAGGTTAGGTTAGAACTCCGCCCTTACACAACAACGAACGGCTTTTAAAGTAGGTTTAGGTTAGGTTAGAACTGTGAACCAGGGATGTAACGGATGTGGTTTTAACGGAACCGGAAGCGGAAGCGGAAGTTTTGAATTTAGTTTAACGGAAGCAGAAGCGGAACCGGAACCAGAAGCGGAAGTTATAGATGTTAAAAACGAAATGAAAAAATACCACATAGGTATAACATAAACCAAAACTAATTAAATTACCTAGAACTTTTAGGTGTTTACTGTTCAGCCTGTAATCAGCAGTTTGTAATCAGCCTTTAGGCCCACTTAGGTTTTAAAAACGAAAAGAAAAGTTACCTGATATTTTATCTTAAGTATATCATTCATTACAATCCAAAAATTTAAATCACCTTGAACTTTAAGATTGTTTGTTGTTTAGGTAATCACTAAAAATCACATAAGAATCCTTTTAAACCTTTATTATGCCGTAAAAAGTTTTAGAAACGAAAAGAAAACTTACTCGTAGGTAGTATAATACAATCCAAAACTAACCAGTAAAAATTATATGTGTAATTGTTAGCACACAATTAAATTTTTAAATTAAATGGAGTGATTGTAAAAGAAGTAAACTGTATTTAATAAACAAATCTAAGGGGAGCTTCTAAGGGGATCGTAGATAAGCCCTGCACCACTGAATAGTTGTTCACTCGCTACTAACTAGGTGGACAGGACAAATATTGGCGCGCAATGGAATGAAGCGATTAATGTTTAGTATCGCAGCACGTGGCAAGCGGAGAGATGAGCGAATGATAGGTATAGACCTGTTGGTCTTTGATGTACGCCGCTCATGTCCCACCGTCGCGCTAGGTTCCGACATCCGTTATAACTTCCGTTTGAAAAATAACAGAACCGGAACAGAAGCGGATGTGTAAAACAAAACGGAAGTTCCGCAGTAACGGAAGCAGAAGCAGAACTCCGTTACATCCCTGCTGTGAACACGCGTAAAAACAAACAGTTTACAGATTAGGTTTAGGTTAGGTTAGTACTGTGAGCACACACAAAAACAAACAGTTTACAGAGTAGGTTTAGGTTAGGTTAGAGCTGCGACCCTACACATCAACGCACGACCTTTAAAATAGGTTTAGGTTAGGTTAGAAGAAGGTTAAGTTAGTTGTGACCAAACATAAAAACAAATAATTTACAAATTGTAAAATTTTAGAAAAATTTACAATTGAAATAGGTATACAAAATTGAAATAATATTATGCGTAATACATTTTGTTTAATGTAAAGAAAATGAAAAAAACACAAAACAAAATACCACGATATAAAGTATACTCGGAATAAGTTATCTACGAAGTAAAAGTCCACGGTTTAATTTTACTTGTATCGATCATTCTACGATATGAACTGTCGATGAAATGAAATTATTTGAAACGTTGTCTTTGAAATAATATTCGATTAATTGTGTGTCGACGATTCAAGGGTAAACCGGTTATTTAAGCCCCATTTATTAGACATTTTTACTTTTCGGATTTTAATCATTAGGTATTTTCGATTTTAGGTATTTTGAACGTAGGTCATTTAACGTTAGTTTTTTTTTATTTTAGACATTATAATATGCACCTTTTTAAACTTTAGGTATTTTGAATTTCGGTCGAAACACCATTATGTATTTTGATTTTAGGTATTTTGAACGTAGGTCATTTAACGTTAGGTTTTTTAACTTTAGACATTGTGATACGTACCCGTATGGGCTATTTAGAGATAAAATTAGATGGTGGCAAAAATCATATTTTGCCCAAATATCATTGCGTATTTTTATTTTCTATTGAGGTACGCGTTCACCTACACGAGCTAAGACTGTGCTAGGAATGCGCCTCTTTCAATATATTTGATCGCCAGTGTCCGAAGTGTGCTAGAAGTTTAGTATAAGTACTCTAATGAGCATTATTGTATTTAGCGCCATCTCTCGGCAAAATTTACTAAGTAATTTACGCGACTTGTGACTTGTGCGAACCTTTAGGAATGGAAAGTCACATGAAAAGTTGTCGAAACTAATAATAGATGGCGCTGCATTTGAATATCTTGACTGATAACTCTATACCTTGCTCTATACCATACTAAATTAATTACACTCTAAGGTAGAGCAGAGTCTAACTGAAGAAGTACCTCCGCTTTACAAAAGACCGCAGTCAAATAGCACTAGACCCTACTCATAGTGTTATGTTCCTGCCGGTGAGTAAGGCTGCCAGAGCTCAACGAGGGTGCTGCGGTGTGCTGACGACGGGAGGACCTACGGAACTAATTAGTAGGTACTGTCTATTGTCCTTTGAGTCGTCGGCACCCCGACCCTCCTTAGAAATAAGTACATCAGGTTTGTAGGCGTTTGTACAAGTTTCTAATGAGTCGGCAACGCACATGTGCCACCCCTTGAGTGGCAGGCGTCCATAGATTACAGTGACCGCTTTCCATCAGGCGGACCGTATGCCTGTTTGCCACCTACGTGGTACAAAAAAACTCCCGACGAATTTACTTTAAACATTAAAAACTAAATCAAAATCGATTGATTCATTCGGGAGCTATGATGCCACAGACAGACATGTCAAGCTTCAAACCTATTATTATTTATTATTATAACACTCCGTCGTTTTTGCGTTGGTGGTTAAGTTAAACCTCCTTTAAAACTATAATAAAACACAACTTTCTATGAAAATTGGTCAAGTGCGAGTCTGATTTCGACATTTCCATACAAATAGGTCACGAGCGCCTTAAAATATGTGATGGCAAAGTACACTAAATTTCGTACTTTCAAGATTTTGCGTATATCTCGGAAACGATAAGAGATAGAGCAAAATGGACTTCAGATTTGGGCTTTCGGTGGCACAAATTTTATGTTTTCGTATATATAGACCCTTTTTTGTACCGATTTGGACAACATTTTGAACAGTCAACTTATAAACAGTCTTAAGCGCCTCATTTTTCGTAGGTACTTAAAGTCATTTTGGAAAATGATCGAAATTTTGAACAATTTCTAAACAGAAATGAATTTATGTCTACCTGTCAATCGTGCTAACAAAATTTTAAAACATTTAGTAAGTTCTTGCGGCGGCAGTGAGTGAAAATCTTAATTTGAGTTTTTTTCTCTTAAGTTCGACTTACGCTTGACTGTAGATTTCTAATATGTTTTCCTGTAATCTACAGGTAGAGGGCTATTTCGTGTATTATTTTTTTAATTTTACGCTTAGTAGTTTCGGAGATAAGGGTTTTGTCATTTTTTGCCTATTTTCTTATGGCCGCTGTACACATATGGCCAACGGTTCCACCAACCCTTTGTGAAACCCCTTGGCCAAGATAAGAGCCGCTGTTTACACATTGGCGAACCAATCACTTGGCATTGGCTCTTCATGAAAGATGGACGTGGAATGGAAAAGTCTAGGAAATTCTAGGTCATAGACAGAAACATTTGATTAAAAAATAATAACCCCGTAGTAAAATTAAATTATTTGAAATATTAAAATTTTTTTGAATATTTTGATAAGAACATTTATCTTTTTTAGGAAATACATTAAACATTTGCAAGGTTATTTTATTTCCTAAAATCTACACTATTATTGGCATAGATAAACTTATTATTTTCGTAAATATTTCACTACTGTCCTCTCTGACGGCTGACGACCAACTGAATGAAGCGCCAACGTGTAAACGCAGTTGGCCATTGGCGCCAAGATCCTTTGATGTGTGGACAAAAAACCGACACCAATCGGTTGGCCGGCAAGCGCAAGCGCCAACTGCCAACTTACGGCCAAGTAGCCCTCTACACGCTTGGCCAAGGGGGTTGGTGGAACCGCTGGCCATATGTGTACAGCGGGGGTCCATATTGGTTCATATAAAATTATTTGTTATAAAATTATTGTTTATACCGATTTGTGCTCCGAATGATCATTTCTCATAATTTTACTTATCATAATTTTGTTTCATTATTATCAATAGTATTACTATCACTGTTCATAATAATCATTTAGTCGAAAATTTTTAATCATAAATTCTATACAAATATTTAATAACATTCATAATTTTGTGTTTAAGAAAATCATTCATCATAATAGTACATTTCGATACAAGTGCGAAAAAGAGGAAGTTCGAAACGAGTGGCGATAAATTAAAACACGACCGAAGGGAGTGTTTTAAATCGACACGAGTTACGAATTCCCTTTTCGCACGTGTATCGAACGACGTTTTTCAGTACAGATGGACCTCCGAAGTTTCGACCTGCCATATAATGAACCACTTCTCGCACTAGTGCGTATAAAAAACACCATCTGTACTGAAAAATTATTTAAAAAGTTTTGGGGAAGTTCTATGAAAAACTTGTGCCATTTAAAGAAGCGCGCTTGAAGCTTTTACAGTGAAATATACAATTTACAATTAAAGATTCGTTTCTGGTTCGCTCACGGTCAACCTAACACGCTCCTCCTCGCTACGCTCGTCGTCGCACCTAACTGGACTGTCACATGTGATGTCTGTTCTGTTAACAATAATATAACGATAAATTATATTACTCGCAATCGTTATGATCAATAAGTATATAAACATAAACATTAGTATAAAACGTATTTATGATGAATGACATTATGAACATAAGTCATTCGAAGTTACGATAGTTATTAACATAAAATTCTTATAAATAATGATCGTTATAATGTAAAATTGTATGAGAAACATTTTCGGACTACCAATAATCTATATAACAATTTTATATGAACTTTGGCGCACCCGTACAGCGGCCATTAAATTACTTCTAAATTACCAAAAAAAAAAAATATATATATATATTTCAGATGCTCATAACATAAAATGCTCTTTCATTTGATATGTAACACAATACAGTTTTAATAACATTCATTTTTAATTTTCAATTTTACCCCCCAAAAGTGGCCCCTATGATTAAATTTCATTCAATTAAATTACATACATGTCCGTCTTTGGGTCACAGGTTTACATACGTGTGCCAAATTTCAAGTAAATCGGTCTAGTAGTTTCGGAGAAATCGGCTGTGACAGAGGGACAGACAGACCCTATAAGGGTTCCGTTTGTCCTCTTTGAGGTACGGAACCCTAAAAACAACCTCATTTGCGAGTTTGGTAAAAAATTGGTTGTCTGTAAAGTCGGTTTACAGACGGTAGTTTAACGTGATAACGTCAAACATTACAGTAGTATAGACAGGGGCGGTCAGAGTATAGCAAAAGGGGCCCGATTCTGGGACTTTTTTCACGTTTTTTTATTTATTTATTTATTTATTAAAAATACACAAAAGTTAACAGTATTTCACACCTATGTGGTAATATAATTATGTACATGTTAAATTGACATAAATAATAGCAAACACACTTAAAAGTTGAACTATGGTTATTACATTAATCACCTAAGGAGTGTAGAGTCTATGAACCTTAAGAGTTTTCTGTAAAACACACCAACACTATCAGCAAATATGTCAATATCGTCTGTCTCCAACATGATGCGGTTAAGAGCAGCTCGGGCTCGAGCGGTGCGCCGGCCGCCGCGAACAGGCGCCGCCGCCGCCGCGAACAGGCGCCGCCGCCGCCGCGCCGGCACCGCGCCCGGCATGCCAACCACCACATTCGCTCTTGGCACTTGCAGCCCCATTCTCTTAAGCACGGATGCGTCATCTACTCTATGGTGAAACAGTTGGCGGTAATGCATAATATGCAGCAGTTTCCATCTGGTTTCTAGAGTTTGAAGACCAACCATTCCTGTTACGAATAGAGATGGATACATATATGGGTAATATCCGTACAGTCGTTTGTAAATGTGCCTACAGAACTTCCTCTGCACTCTTTCTAGCATAGTGTTTTGTTCTTATTAGAAAGAATGCATTAAAATAAGCATCTTTTATAAATTAAAGTTTTTTTTAAAACCTACTAATTTAGGAGTTAGAGTGGTGCAAAGTTGCAAAATTTTCCCGTAGCATTACTAAGGCGCAGAGACAGAAAGCAATATCGACGGAGCCCCGCTTATTACAGAAACTGCACAGAATAGGAGCCTTCGGCCGTTTGAAGATACCGTATCTTCTTAGTAGTTTGTGAAGATACCTAACGAACCTAACCTATCCTATACCTATATAAAAGTCGTCATTTTGTCTCCTAGACCGTTTGCGAGACACGCGTTAATTTTATTAAAGTGCTAGTGCCATTTACTAATCTTAGAACCCTAATATCTCAGTAAATATTAATGGAGAAGAAAAAGTTTATGTAACAAAACATCCTTATTTAAACGTGTTCTATATGATTTATCAATATTAACATAGGTTATATTGGTAAAAAAAATCATCGTAACCTTAGTAAATACTATGGGAAAATTCGCAACTTCGTACTGCTCTAACTCCTAAATAAGTAGGTTTTTCAAACAACTTCATTCTATAAAATATGCTTATTTTAATGCAATCTTTCATGTTTTTAAATTACAAACACTCAAAAATAATAAACACGGGCGCGCCATCTGTCGCAGCTGTGGTGCTTTACTCAGGCCACACGCTACAACCATACCGAGCGCATCGATCAGCCGCTTAGTTCCTACGCGCGCCAATAGATGGCGCTTAAGCTATATTGGAAAACGGGACAATGACGTCATCTTTTTCGTGCATGCTGCCCGTAGTAACGAGTTATTAGACGTTATCACGTCAAAAAGTGAATATATTTTGTGTCTAGCTTTTCGCACTACATCTGCATTAAACCAGGGGCGGCTCACTCCGCGATCCTTTCGCCGTGCTACAAGTACATGCCGGCGGTCGCGAGTTCGCGGCCCATTCAGTGGCGACGACCTTCGCGCGGCGCAATAGAATTCAATGTCGTCTGCACGCGTGCGGTCCGTTTGTTAATGTAGATAAGAATTTAGAATGGCGGCGTTTTGTGAACATCAAAGGAGTGAGCCTTCTGTACTTGTACTATTATATATTCTGTGATTAAACTAGTGATTAAATTATGCTCTTTGCATTAAACTGTGTATATTCGTATTCGTAAATAAAACGTATTCAGCGGGTTTAGCACTTGCGTTCATGCGAATTATGAACGGTCGATTTGTATCGATAATCGTTTAGCAGCAAACGATAATTATATTTGGAAAAATTCAATACAGTAGTAGTTAAAAAGAGATAAAAAAATGTTCAAAAAACTTTTACATGATTACTGATATCCCACTTATTTGACACTATTGTATATTTAATTACTTCATATGACGAAATCTAAAGTTTCAATTCAATGAAACTCATCATGACCCAGATGTTTTACCCACAGAGATAATGATATTTAAATTGTTTTTTTCCCCTTGTTATTCAAACCAGGGAAACTTTATTTTATGGTTTGTAAACAATTATATTTAAAGGATTATAATTTTATCACGTGGAGAGGCCTTTGCCCAGCAGTGGGACACATAAGGCCCCCCACAGACGGGAGACAAAACTGTTTTGTCTCCGTCGTATTTGTATGAAAAGTTGCGTCGCCTCGTGTGCGCACCTTCATACTAGTCCATAGACCGAGCGACGGAGACAAAACAGTTTTGTCTCCCGTCTGTGGGGGGCCTAAACGGGGTATTAAAATAATAATAATAATTATTATTATTCTGGATCAAGGGCCAGATGCAGAAGGCGGTGATCTTGGACACAGCGCGGATAGTTCGACGGTTCCTCTCTCTGCAGCCCTAACCACCGGCAGCTTGGGCCCTGCCCCGCTGCTGGCGGCACCCTAGGTTAGGTTTTTTATAATGTGTTTATATGTGTTTTATATTGTTTTGTATGTGTTTTTGTATTTTACTTTTATATTCATATTATAAACAGCCTAGCCTAAGAAAGAAAATAAATACTGAGAATAATAATTGAATAAGATTTTTTTCACTCTTAAAAGAAAGGCATAAATGATTATCAAGGTATTTTTCCAATGTTTTACGTTATATTCATGTTATATTTAACAAAAAATAAGTGTTTGTTGTTATAATAATTGCTCTTTATTTATTTAGGCTTATCTTATACTATTAAACGAGCAATTCTTGTATATTTATTTATTTATTTATTTATTTATTTATCTATTTATTTATTTATACCGACGATCTCGGAAACCGCTCTAACGATTTCGCTGAAATTTGTTATGTGGGGGTTTTAGTGGGTGAAAAATCGATCTAACATATCCTTAGGTCCCGGAAAACGCGAATTTTCGAGTTTTCACGCGTTTTTCTTCGCGCGCCATCTCGTGTGGAGTAGTTGTACTGTTGAGACAGAAGTCTTTCGGTCGATGTAAGTATTATTTACTTCAAAGACTAGATGGCGACACAGGTCAAGGCTAACACGAATAGAAAAATACACTGAGCTTTTGTGACGTAACGCGCGCCATCTCGTGTGGAGTAGCTGTGTTGTTAAGACTGAGAGTTCTTTCGATTGATCGATGTAGGTACTATTTATTTTCGAACTAGATGGCGACACAGGTCAAGGATACGAAACAGAACCGAGCGAAGCTCGGTCGCCCAGATTAATAATATAAACAATATAAACTAATAGTTTTTGTTCATCAATCGATTTTGTGCGTTCCGATTCTGACCGTTTGAATCGATTCGAGTCTAATCTTAACGAGTCAGTCACAAAATGGTGCTGAGTGGCGGGAGGTTATAGCATAGGTAGATGGGCGTCCATCTTGAATTTTACTAGATTTGAGCCGGTTCAATTGTGATAAAAGTGTATTTTGTAGCTTTGACTGTACGTTAATTGTTAGTTTTAAAAGATTTCATGTCTTCTGTTACTTGTTGTCGTTTAAGATAGGTTTGGCTACAGTAATGTTTTAGGTATGAACATGTACTTTTCTGAACCATTCGAACATTTGACGAGTAATGGCGTGCGTTTTTTCTCTCCAAAGACACTTTCAAATATTTCATGACTAACCTAATTTAACAATTAGTTTATATATGTGAAATGGACATTTATTGTTGATTGTGAAAACAGATAGTTACTGCAACGTATTAGTGGTTCCAGCTCATAATCGTATCGAGCTGGATGTCGTTTTTAGGTTATACATCACAATACTCCGTGGCTCATAATCTAAGTGACAAATCGAATCAGCATTTCAACTTGAACGTTAAAGTGATGTTGTGTTAATATGTTGGAGTGACGTGGTAAATATTTCTGTTTGCAGTATCATTACTCAAGACATATGCAATTTCCGGAAAGACTATCGTCGACAAAACCTTAGGTTGGCAGAGGTATAGTACGATGGCAGTACCTAGTAGAGCGCGGGTATACGCCGATGTCAACTCACAGAAGCCAAGAGAATACTGGGACTATGAGAGCTACGTAGTTGATTGGGGCAATCAGGATGACTACCAGCTGGTTCGCAAACTCGGCCGCGGAAAGTACAGTGAAGTATTCGAGGCAATAAATATCACAAATGACGAGAAGTGTGTAGTAAAAATATTGAAGGTGAGGTTTATTCTTTGTTTTTTTTTTTCATGGTTTCATTATATCAAGACTTTATCTTTGATTGTTTAAGATAAACATCGAAAATGTCTGCAGCTTTCCTTGTCAGCCAAATGTATTGTGTAAATCAATTACTATGTGTAATTTTTTATTTTTTTTAGCCTGTTAAAAAGAAGAAGATAAAAAGAGAAATTAAAATATTAGAAAATTTAAGAGGAGGCACAAATATTATAACTTTACAAGCGGTTGTCAAAGATCCTGTGTCCCGAACTCCGGCGCTTATTTTTGAACATGTGAACAACACTGATTTTAAACAGTTGTATCAAACATTGTCAGATTATGATATAAGGTATGAAGTTATCCACATTTTTTCTGCATTACTGTACTTGTAAATAATGTACTTATTTTGTATATTTTCACTTTCAGATATTATTTGTATGAACTTCTGAAGGCGTTAGATTACTGCCACAGTATGGGCATCATGCACAGAGATGTTAAACCTCACAATGTGATGATTGACCATGACAACAGAAAGTTGCGTCTTATTGACTGGGGGTTAGCAGAGTTCTACCACCCAGGCCAAGAGTACAATGTTCGTGTGGCTTCTAGATACTTCAAGGTTAGTAATTTTTGTGCCTCATTATTGTCATTTCTTATTTTTACATCAATATTTTATCAATATATATTTATT
The DNA here is from genome assembly GCF_023078275.1 of Leguminivora glycinivorella. Taxonomy (NCBI): domain Eukaryota; kingdom Metazoa; phylum Arthropoda; class Insecta; order Lepidoptera; family Tortricidae; genus Leguminivora; species Leguminivora glycinivorella. The sequence goes on along the minus strand of NC_062974.1, from coordinate 14,533,675 downwards.
GGGGATCCATAAATTTAATATAAAAAAAAAAGTTACCATTTGAGCTTCTGATACTATGATTAATACTGAATTATATTTAGCAAGGCTGGTATGGTAGTATGTAAATTTATATAATGACAATCACACGATAAAACCACAATGTATAATAAAGTACAAGTAAAGTAAGTTAGTTATAAAAAGTGGCAACGTATCAAGAGCAAGTTTGTAAGTAATAATTATTGTTTTTTCAGTTATGTAATTTTAGTATGACTATTATTGCAGGGTCCTGAGCTCTTGGTGGATTATCAAATGTATGACTACTCATTGGATATGTGGTCACTGGGCTGCATGTTGGCATCCATGATCTTCCGCAAGGAACCATTCTTTCATGGTCATGATAATTATGATCAGCTTGTTCGGATTGCAAAAGTGCTGGGCACAGAAGAGCTATTTGAATATTTGGACAAATATCATATAGAACTGGATCCACGGTTTAATGATATACTTGGCAGGCATGTATATTTTACTGTAGTTTTATTTATGCATATGACAATGAAAATTTTGGTCTTAATAACTGATTAACGTGTTTTATTTATAGGCATTCCCGTAAGCGGTGGGAACGATTTGTCCACAATGAAAACCAGCATCTGGTTTCTCCTGAAGCTTTAGACTTCCTTGATCGTCTTTTGCGTTATGATCATTACGAACGCTACACTGCACGAGAGGCGATGGATCACCCATACTTCTGTAAGTAATCAATAAAATAAACTAACAATGTTGGCCATTATGCAATTATAAATAATTATTGTAGGTTCACATGAATGAGCAATGCAGTATGGTAAATTTCAATAGGGAACTTGTCTGTACTTAAAAATAAAATTTTGTCTTGCAAAAAATAAAGCTGCCTGCAAGGCAAGGGCTCGTTCAAAAATCATGTGATCAAATTTGGCCGATTTTTTACCAAAACTGGCCGAAACCGAAATCGAACCTTCGGTCGGTCACTAAGGGTTTATCACCATTATGTTTTATTATAATATCATCACACAAAAATCAAAACAATTATTTCATAACTGCTGCCACTTTAAAACTGAAGATATCAATCAATTTTAGGAAAACTCCGTTTTCGTTTAATATTGTGTGTAAATGGACAATTTCATAATTAATTCCTGAAATTATCTAATTATATGACGCGGGAGCTGTATATTATTTTAAAAAAAAAGGGAGACTATTAAAAATCAGTACAGCATTTATTTAAAAGCGACTGTCCTCAATCCACGGGTTTTGATAATTTGACGGTGACTATGAGACAGACTTCAGAGGTTGTAGAGATGGTGGAGGACTCACCGCCATCAGTCGTGAAAATCACGTGATGTCTACTCGGACCCCCCTCCCCCATCGTGATCAGTCGTGATATTGTGCTGAACCCCCCCGGCCCCCTCCCCCAAAATTGATCACATGATTTTTGAACGAGCCCCAAGCGGTCGCGTGATAAACGATACAATGTCAGGCCGTCCTTTTCGCACTGCAGTACAATCTCGATAATCCGGCACTATTGTCCGGCACGGCCAGTAATCCGACACTATACCACCACCATCTATGCGTAAATAAGTCTGACTTCACTTTAAAATAGGCTAAAAACCAGATAATGGTTGAATGTTTTTTGAACGTATTTTAGTACGGTCTTTTTATACGACATACATAAAAAATATATGGCATCCAGGCAGATTAGAATGGTTCTAATTTCCACTAATCAGGTACCTCCGTGTCAGCAACTAATAAAAATAGTGGGTAACAGGGTACCCTCCAACTGAGGGGGGACTAAAATCTTCTCGAGGCTGAGGCGTAGGGTTAGAGCCGGCGTAGCTTTATTTGACGTTCATAATGCGCATTGTGTCATGCCTACTTGAAAAATAAATATTTCATTTTCAACAGTGGAACTTTAATGACTATTTGATTTTTTATAATTTATAATTACATGGAAGATACCTAATTATAATAGTTATTTGTTATACAAGGGGGCAAAGTTGTATTTTAACGCCGAGTGTGGAATTGAAAAACGAGCAAGTGAAAGGATTCTATAGTTGAACCACGAGCGAAGCGAGTGGTTCGAGAATAGAATCCTGAACTTGCGAGTTTTTTAACACACGAGAAGTAAAATACATTTGCACCAGAGTGTAACACAAAACTTTTCCCCTCACTATAGCGAGGAAACTACAACGCAAATGCGTTTATCACTGCTTCCAGTAGTTCCATAGCTGGTAATTTGGTAAATCATCTTTATTTCTAGATTCACCTACTTTTATCAATTTTAAAGCAGTTAATTTGACTCTATTCAAGGTCAAATTACTTTACCCACTAGTGGATAAAATGCGTTTTTACCCGCTGGTATTAAAGAACAAAACACGTGTTTCCGAGCTAGTGAGGGGAAAAATTATAACTTTATAATATTTCAACCAACGCGAACATTTTGAACAACTTATTAAATCCCAGGGTTACAAGGTATACCCATACCACACGCAACGTAATCCCACGAAATGGCATCACCAATTTTGGTCACTTATGATTATTTTTCAATTACAGATCCAATTGTGAAGGCGGCAGGCCGGCTGAAAGCTGAATCTAACTCTCCGACTCCCAATGCATTGCAAGGACCAATTAATACTGCAGCATAAACTGTTACCAATAAATAGTAACACTTTATATGCTATGTATTGAATATATACTTGTACAAGATTCCAGAAGAGACACTAAACACCAAACGAGAGCCGCTGATGAAGGAGTGGACAACCCAGAGTGACACATCTGTGAAAGAAACCATCTTTGAGAACCAACAAGTAATTCCATTGTTTGATAAATGGAAATAGTTTGGAAAGACAATATAATTTAGTGTTTAATATTAGTAAATCTGGTTTATTGTTTATTTTAAAGTGTTTCATCTCTGTGGTAAAACTACTAAAACAAGTCTATGAAAGTGAACATGAACTAAAGCTGCATATTTATTTTTACTGTTACTTTGAGGTATCAAGTGGTGGGTTTTAAATTTTTTTAAAGTTATGAAGATTTCGTTTTTTTAATACAAAATTGAATGTTATTGAACAAGATAAAATGTACTTCAGAGTTTAATTGCACTTGAAATTTGCATTTATTAACCTATGGTATTGATACTGTAATTACTTGTATGATATAATGAATAACACCTACTGCATACCGTTTTGCAAGTACTGGTTTAACTGGTTAGCAGCTTTTCGTTGATTACATTTAAAATTTTGTATTTATGTAATAGAAGTAAATGTAGATATGTGTAATATAAATACAAAATTTTAAAATATCAATTGTTTTCTTTTTTTTATTACATTTTGGTAACGAAGACCAGTAACTTATAATTAATAGACAATGTCGGATTAAATCTTGTTTTTATTAGTACCTATGTTCTTAGTAAGTTACGTTAGCTGTCCTTATATACATATAGAATAAAGTCTATCTTCAATTTAAAGGTGAGCCTCATTATTATTTATTTTTTTATTATGATAACTGCAAGTTGTTGCATCAAAATTTTCTTAATAAACAATACTAACTTTTTGCCTGAACATTTTTTCGACTTCAAATTGCCAACATATTTAAGGTTGCTTATCATCTACCTACATTACTGCAGTGGGCGTAGCACACTAGTGTGATAAAGCCTATTATGTTGGTGCGTCCCTATTGCAGTTACATAAAGTGCGAAAAACACGGACTGACGTGATAGACTTTACCATGCTACCGTGCTTGCCCGTCAGGTGTATTTTAGTCTGATTATTTTGTCTGAACAGACAATTGTCATGGGTACAGGTAGCGTCACGTAAGTTTAACACTGAGTGAAATGTGGGGACGCATACCCTTCGTCCCCTGTAATCTCCTGACTAGACATGCGCGCCGCCGCTGAAAGGAGCCAGCGCGCCGCCGCCGCCGCCGATAGTTTGAATTTCGCGCCGAAATAGAGAACCATACGAGATTAATAATATTAAAATCCATTGAATATAAACAAACGAAGGAAACGCGCGTACCCCGTGTCCCTTTAGTGTCATTATAGTATTTTATGCAATTAACCGTTGCTTATGATGAGAGGTCAATAATTTTTAAGAAAAAAAAAACCGTCGCCTTTCGGGTTCTGGTGAAAGTTACTTGCGAATGTTGGATTATGTAGAAATGTGTAGGTATTTTTTAAAACTGCTTTTAATGCTTTAATTATTAGATGGCAACATAAATGAATATACGTATAACGTTAAGGTTTGAGGAGTTTCCTCAATTCCTCATGAATCCGATATTATATTATAAGAAATCGAAGCTTGACAAACTTTGACTTGAAAACTCAATATGCTTAACAAACATAACTAAATAAATAAATGTCACTGTTCTGAACTTAAATGCATGCTTTTCTTGCAAAAATACCAAAGTCACTTATGAGTGTGCCGTTCAGATTTGAGGAGTACGGTTCTGACTATCATCAGCAGTTCCACTGCACCAAATGTCACTGTTCTGGACGCAAGTGCATGCTGTTCTTATAAAAATACCAAAGTCACTATAAGCGTGCCGTTCAGATTTGAGGAGTTCGGTTCTGACCATCAGCAGTTCCACTGTACCAAATGTCACTGTTCTAGACGTAAGCGCATGCTGTTCTTATAAAAATGGCAAAGTCACTATAAGCGTGCCGTTCAGATTTGAGGAGTTCGGTTCTGACCATCATCAGCAATTCCGCTGCACCAAATGTCACTGTTCTGGATGAAAGTGCATGCTGTTCTTATAAAAATACCAAAGTCACTAATATAAGCGTGCCGTTCAGATTTGAAGAGTTCTATTCTGGCCATCATCAGCAGTTCCACTGCACCAAATGTCACTGTTCCGTACCTAAATGCATGCTGTTCCTTTAAAAACACAAAAATCACTATATGTATGCCTTTCAGATTCGAGGAGTTCCCTCGATTTCTCCAGGATCCCATCATCAGAACTGGGTTCTGAGAAAAATGGGACCAATCTGTATGCATATACATTCAATAAAAAAAAAAATTTCAAAATCGGTCCAGTAACGACGGAGATATCGAGGAACAAACATTAAAAAAAAAAAAAAAAAAAAAACATACAGGGGCGTTTTCCAAATTAAAGCTCGGAACACACTACGCGGACGTCCGTCGTAAAACGACCGCGACCGCGACCTATCAGTGTGCACGGAACAAAAATCCAGCGAGCCAGATTTCGATCGGACGTCCATGCGCTCAAGGCCACGTCCGCGTCCGTCGACCGATACTTTGCACGGTTATGTGTATTTCCATTGTCCAGATTCCCGTCCGCGGTCGATTTACGACGGACGTCCGCGTAGTGTGTTCCTAGCTTGAATCCCGAAAATCGAATTTCACCAGATCTGGACGTGTTTGGGCTCATTCTTCTCAGAATCAGGAGCTGATTCGATCCCGACGATAAAAAAATGTGTCCCAAATGTTCCATACAAAATTCGAGTTTCCAATACGTCACGCTCGTAGTAAGTTCATACTAAAATCGTGACGTAAAAGGAAAAAAATATTAGGACACATTTTTTTATCGTCGGGATCGAATCAGCTCGTGATTCCGAGTAGAATGAGCCCAGACACGTCCAGATCTGGTGAAATTCGATTTTCGGGATTTAATTTGGAAAACGCCCACAGACGACTTGATAACCGTCCTTCTTGAGATATGAGGCGACGGTTAAAAATGGCGAGTGCTGTGGGTAACAATTTGAGACGGTAGTATACAAAAAGCTAATACCTATCCCCATTGTATAAACGCTCTCTTTGAATATTCTACACATTCCAACGGCGCTGCGAAAACTGACAGGTTCTAATCTAAGCCGTCAATAAATTTGCTGACAAACCGAACTGCCCGCCGCCGTTGGATGGTGTCAAGCGGAAGGAGCTGGTATTGCGGAGCGCCAGACCAGAGATGGGGACAGTACTCAATATTAAGGTCGAATCTGCGCTTTATATAACGAAAGTCGCTGACGCTGAATCGACGCAGACAGGTCGCCTGAATCACCGTGGAGTTTGGCCCTGTTCAATCGTTGGAACCCAATTTAGCTTCATGTTTCACATGACTTCGACACGATATGGTTCGTAATATCAGCACCAAGTATCCATACTTTTGGTTAGAGATGGTAAAAGGGATGACCTGAAACTTTGGCGCCGTGACAAATGGTGTTTTCTTAGTAGAAAACGCACTTACTATATTTTTTTTGTCATATTTTACCTTCGCATAACAACGCTTGGCAGAATCCTCTTTTCGCAGAATGACTTTTTGCATAAATTTCTTGGCATACTGTCATTTTGCAGAATTATTTAAGGCAGAGCAAGAATCTTATATACAGATATATATAAAATTCTTGAGGCAGAGTAATACAATAGCATAATGGTAAATTCTATAATAGTCGTCTAATCGATTAATTGTTTTGTCGAAAATTGTGTCGCATTCTATTGACTTGGCATACTGTCATTTCGCACAATTCTCTTAGGCAGAATAATACATTGGCATAATGTTGATGCGCAGAATAATGTCACTTATGTTTTATTTATTTTTTACACTTAAAAGAGTTTTCTGATTTACTCACTGTCAACCTAACACGCTCCTCCTCGCTTCGCTCGTCGTCGCACCTAAACCGACTCTGTGACATATAAGATTTCCGTGTCGTGTGAGTATTTTGTCTGGGTGGGGGTTCTAACCTAATGTATATTTCTGGCAACATGACAAAATAAATTCGGCGGAACGTCTATTCGGTTAGAAAGACAGTCAGAAACATGAGTATTATGCGACAAAAAATGCTGCAAAATTAAAGTCGACGATATTAGCAGTACGCTATTACTAATTCGGTAAAATGTAATGTATACTATATACAATTCTGCTATATTAAAATCGACAATATTAGTATTCTGCTATCCAGAATTCTGCCAAATTAATGATATGCGATATGACAGTTATGCTATTTGTACAATTATGCAAAAGTATCATTCGGGTAAAAATGTTTCTGCGAAAGCTGCTATGCCAAATGTATTTCGGACAATCGATATTCTGCAAGATAAAGGGAACCCATCGGTAGTGTTATCATCTGTATAGCAGTGAATATTGTTAGCAGACAATAAATCATTTAATTGCAGAAGGAACAAGGTAAACAGTACAGATCCTTAGGATATGCCAACGTTTATGAGCTTATAGTTATATATATACTTATTCCGACAGTGACGACTGAAATGGTTCGCTTAAACAGGAAGCAGGAACCAATGTGCACAACCCTTTAGGAAGACAGTACGAGGTCAGTTTAAAGAGAAGAGCCTTACGCCAAACCCTAAAAAAGGCCTTTGTGATATCCAGGCTAACAGCCAGTGCTCTCTACATATAGCTGTGGCGCAACGACAAGTAAGGTAGACAAAGAGGTCTCCAGCGCCTCGACCATGGCGAAGACCGTACTGCCGGTCGATATTGAGCTGGTGGTCTTCAAGGTACTTAAAACTGTTTTCAAATCAGCAAGCGGACATCCCTTTTCAACGCTTATTTGCTAGGTTGAACCCAGGCAATATTGAAAAGAAGACAAAGCGACAAACAGAGAGCAAGGAAAGTCCACTTTCTCTTTTGCAGAATGACCCAGTGAGTCATCAGGTTTGGGCAAGGGTAAAAGTGCAAGGAAAACTTGCAGAGTTTCTTCTGAACAGTTTCTAGTTCTAGTTATCTAGTTTAAGAACTGGGAGTCAAAATCCAGTTAACAGTGTGTATTTTCAGAAAGTTCTTCTAAAAAACTATATAAATTGGTAATACATGGTCGTAGATGAATGTGGCGAAGATGGAGTACATGGCCTGCAATATTAAAGATCCCGCGCCAGTAGGGTTTGAGATCCAGATATCCGGATATCCGAATTATCCGGATATCCGTTGAATTTGAGATCCGGATCCGAGGTCTCATAGGATCCGGATAAAACGGATAATACGGATCCGTTAAATATGGGTATCTATCCACGCCAGAAAGAATTTTCGAATGAAATTTATGAATTATTTCCTGTATTTTGTCGCCTAAAATGTTTATTCACATTTATTTAATTCAAATACCCCAGAATATCAAGCTAGGTTAGGTTTGGTAGATTACGCCATGCGATGAATCCATAAAACGATATGTTAACAAACTAAATAAAATGAACAGTAAACCATTGTTTTTAAAACTGCTTTCGTTTCTAACTGGATAAATCCCACACCCACAGGAATAACGATACATTATTAATTTTCTACAGAGTGGGGCCTGTAACAAAGGCGAAGAATTGAACTCTAGGCTATTCTCCTTATACTGATCAACATTTGTTCGGCGACTTTTAAAAATAACTTGCGCATGGTTATGGTCTATGGTTAGCGCATCGTAACTGGTGAATTTCCAATATGACTTGGAACTCCGGTTGCCGTTTAAGAAGTTTAACACTCTTAGGGTAGATGTCGCTACGGGTCCCATTGACCTTAGTAGTGGAAAATTTCGCTGGTTTGGTTGAAGTCTTGGTGGCTCAGTTGGCAGAGCGCTGGAATATTGATCCAGAGGCCGTGAGTTCAAGTCTCACCCAAGGCAGACGTTTTCCACTTTTAAATTTATTCTAAGCCTAGTGGCATCGATTGCAGACGTTTCTGCTAATCAGAAGTTAAAAATAACTTGTATTTTGTTTTTTATCACCCTTGAAAGTTTTTTCTAAGAGGTAATGTATTGCGAATTCTGTTAAGTCTAAAGTGTGACAGACAACGTCAATGACAACAATAATGGCGTACATTGAAGCTAATATTTATTTTGTATGAAAAATTAAAAATTTAAAGACTTCATAATTTTTAAAAGTCACTGAACAAATGTTGATCAGTATAAGAAGAATATCCTACAGTTCAATTCTTCGCTTTTGTTACAGGCCCCACTCTGTATAAAGCAGAAACGATTGCCATGGATATTTTTAAGCTTAATGATGAATTAGAGATCACGGAAGTAATTAATATAATTATATACGTAACTAGCTTTTACCCGCGGCTTCGCCCGCGTAATAAAAATATTCTTATTGAAACGTTTACAAAAAATAAGATTTTCATTTGGATCCGTAGGTTTCTTTGTAGGTACATCTGTCCGCGATTATTTCGATTCAGGTAAAGCGGGGCAATTCTCGACTGGGGGGCCATTGTAACTGATCTATTTGCTGTACGGTCCGGTTTTGGCTGACCTTACACATATTACTATCGTTTTTAAAGAAATTCTTGCAATGATTGTAGAATTGTTACACAGCGACCACAGCGTAGGTATTAGGTACGAATATGTATGAATTTTACCTATATAAATATTTATACTGGGGAAACTTCATACAACCCACATAGCCAGTATCTCGACGCGACCATAGGGTCGGTAGGGTAAAAAGTACTTCCTTGTGTAAAAAATTGTAAGCGATAATGGCTTACAATTTTTTCCATTTTGCTTATACTTATTGCAAACGTAAACATATAAAAGGCAAGCAAACAACGATCTTCTTACAGCACATTGAATGTAATAGTTATTACGGATGCAGGATACTCGCCGATGCCTACTTACTAATCCCTTCCCACTGAGCTACCTGCATTTTACACTGCCTAGATATCGATTACCGACCGATTATTCCGACCCCAATCCCTATTCTTATCCCCGTCCCTATCTCTATCTTTGTCCCCGTCCCCGTCCCTGTCCCCTATCCCTATCCCTATCCCTATCCCTATCCCTATCCCTATCCCTATCCCTATCCCTATCCCTATCCCTATCCCTATCCCTATCCCTATCCCTATCCCTGTCCCTGTCCCTGTCCCTGTCCCTGTCCCTGTCCCTGTCCCTGTCCCTGTCCCTGTCCCTGTCCCTGTCCCTGTCCCTGTCCCTGTCCCTGTCCCTATCCCTATCCCTATCCCTATCCCTACCCCCAATCCCAATCCCTATCCCTATCCCTATCCCTATTCCTAACCCTGTCGCTGTCCCTGTCCCTGTCCCTGTCCTTGTCCCTGTCCCTGGCCCTGTCCCTGTCCTTGCCCCTGTAAAATTATCATGCTAGGAGGTGAACTTTGAAAAATCCTTTCTTAGTGCTCCTCTAAGGAACTTCCGTGTCAATTTGAAATCTCTTGAACCAGAAGTAAAGATAAAAACTAAAGCTATACTTATGGCTATTTTGCATATTTTAACCCCATTGCACAACAACAGGGGAGAAAATTTCTTTTCCACCTCATTAGATTTTAAAATCGTTGTATTTATCGTGATCAGCGACCCGATAAACCATAAAAACGATACCCATATTGTGTTTTTGACTTTACCCCCTTTGCACCCCTTTAGAGGTCAAATTTTCAAAAAACCTGAAACATGTATTTAGTCATATGTCTTTAGGAATCCTCCTGTGAAGTTTCGAATAAAATAGTCAAACTAATCTTGTTTCCCCATACAAACTTTGAACCCCCATTTCACCCTTTTAAGAGGAGAATTTTGAAAAATCCTTTCTTAGTGCTCCTCTACGCCATATAAGGAACCTATGTGCCAAATTTGATATCTCTAGGACCAGCGGTTTCGGCTGTGTGTTGATATATCAATCAGTCAGTCAATATCTTCTTTTATATATTTAAACCCCATTGCACCACAACAGGGGAGAAGGTATTTTACTTCCGCCTCGTTAGATTTTAAAAACGTTGTATTTATCGTGATCAGCGAACCGATAAACCATAAAAACGATACCCATATTGATTTTTTGACTTTATCACCCCCTTTTCACCCTTTTAGGGGTTAAATTTTCAAAAAACCTGAAACACGTATTCAGTCATATGTCTTAAGGAATCTTCCTGTGAAGTTTCGAATAAAATAGTCAAACTAATCTTGTTTCCCCATACAAACTTTGAACCCCCATTTGACCCCCTTAGGAGGTGAATTTTGGAAAATCCTTTCTTAGTGCTCCTCTACGCCATATAAGGAACCTATGTGCCAAATTTGATATCTCTAGGACCAGCGGTTTCGGCTGTGTGTTGATATATCAATCAGTCAGTCAATATCTTCTTTTATATATTTAAACCCCATTGCACCACAACAGGGGAGAAGGTATTTCACTTCCGCCTCGTTAGATTTTAAAAACGTTGTATTTATCGTGATCAGTGACCCGATAAACCATAAAAACGATACCCATATTGTGTTTTTGACTTTACCCCCTTTGCACCCCTTTAGGGGTCAAATTTTCAAAAAACCTGAAACATGTATTTAGTCATATGTCTTTAGGAATCCTCCTGTGAAGTTTCGAATAAAATAGTCAAACTAATCTTGTTTCCCCATACAAACTTTGAACCCCCATTTCACCCTTTTAAGAGGAGAATTTTGAAAAATCCTTTCTTAGTGCTCCTCTACGCCATATAAGGAACCTATGTGCCAAATTTGATATCTCTAGGACCAGCGGTTTCGGCTGTGTGTTGATATATCAATCAGTCAGTCAATATCTTCTTTTATATATTTAAACCCCATTGCACCACAACAGGGGAGAAGGTATTTTACTTCCGCCTCGTTAGATTTTAAAAACGTTGTATTTATCGTGATCAGCGAACCGATAAACCATAAAAACGATACCCATATTGATTTTTTGACTTTATCACCCCCTTTTCACCCTTTTAGGGGTTAAATTTTCAAAAAACCTGAAACACGTATTCAGTCATATGTCTTAAGGAATCTTCCTGTGAAGTTTCGAATAAAATAGTCAAACTAATCTTGTTTCCCCATACAAACTTTGAACCCCCATTTGACCCCCTTAGGAGGTGAATTTTGGAAAATCCTTTCTTAGTGCTCCTCTACACTATATAAGCAACCTACGTGCCAAATTTGAAATCTCTAGGATGAGCGGTTTCGGCTGTGCGTTGATATGTCAGTCAGTCAGCTTCTTCTTTTATATATTTAGAAGAAGAAGATTTGTTTTATAAGCTGAATCCAGATCCATTTTTTTTTGTATTTAATAAGATGAGAGGCATACTAGCAGACAGGTCGCCTGATGGTAAGCGATCACTCCCGCTTATGGACACCCAAAACACCAGAAGGATTGGAGGTGCGCTGCCAGCCTTAGAGCTTCACTGAAAAGCGACTGGCAAATATCAAATAACATTTTGCACATAAGTTCAGAAAAACAATTGAAAATGGTATATTAATAATGGTAATGGTATGATAACTAAATATGTGTAACATATTTTACACACCTAATACGTGTAACGCAATAAAATTATATTATTTTATCTTATTTCCTACATCTGCAATTTCGCATGGATGTATTTATTGGCTGTGGTTACGGATAGACGCCCCAGTAAAACGGAGGTATTAGTGAACAACACCCATTACCCCATACCCATACCCATTTTCCCTGCATTAGCTTATGTATGTTAAACAAAAATATTGGCCTACTGTTTAATGTTATATGCTGTTCTGTACAATGGCAGTGACATTAAAATTGTGTCGCTTAACTTCAAGCTCGGGTAAATCCATTCTGCTTTTTTTGTATAATCATCCTTAAAACCGAATCGATTTACGCGAGTTTGAAGTCAAACGACACAATTGTATGTCTAAAGTTCGTCTAAAAAGTTAATGAAGCAATAATAGACTATATTTATGTCGTTTCGCGAGTTTAAATTATTTTATTTCGGTAACAGTAGCTTTGATTTGACGAAACCCCTATAAAAAGTGACCTTTTCAACACGGATCCGTTTTATCCGAAATATCCGGATATCCGGATCCGGCAAATCTTAAGATCCGAAATATCCGGATCCGAAAAATCGGCGGATCTTGCAAACCCTACGCGCCAGTACGCATAGGCGATAAAGTTGTCGACTGTACTGACCAATTTAAGCACCTGGGATCTGTACTTCATGCGTCCGGGGACATCGACAATGACAATATCAAGACTCGCATAACGGTTGCGTGGGCAAATTGGCGTGAGGTGACTGGTGTCATTTGCGACCCAAAAATGCCGGTTAAACTGAAGGGACAGGCCTATAAATCCATCATTAGACCTGTCCTCCTATATGGAAGCGAAGCGTGGCCTGTGCTTGAGCGGCACAAGCAGGTGCTGCGCGTCACGGAGATGAACTTGCTCCGTTGGATGTGTGGAATATCGCGGAGAGACCGCGTGAGAAACTCCCGCATTCGCGGCAGTCTTCATGTCCGTGACATAGCAGACAGGCTCCAAGAAAGCCGCTTACGATGGTACGGCCATGTCTTACGTAAACCGGCAAGTTACATAGGGAACAAATGTCTTGCTATACCACCTCCGCCTGGCCCCGGACGAAGGGGAGCACCCAAGAAATGTTAGCTTGATGTCGTTGCTGCTTATATGCGTGCTAATGGTCTCACTAAAAGGGATGCAGAAGACCGTGCGAAGTGGAGGAGTAAAAGCCGGAAAGCGGATCCCGGGCTCCGAAGCGCCCGAGCCGAGGATGCAACCGGGAAACCGTTAAGATGAGAGAGAGAGAGAGGATAAAGTAATGTTTGCGATGTTGTTGAACTGAGTCAAAAAGAGCCAATTAAATCATGCTGGTACCCATGCCGCTCACTTTTTTTGCCCAGTGTCTTAAAAAACGGTTGCATAATATACTATAAATAAGATTTTCATTAATATTTAACCCCATGAATGTTATATTTAAAAAGTTGAAAAAAATCTCACGCCGCCGCCGACGATTTTTTCGAGGCGCGCCGCCGCCCGATTTTTTCCGAGCGGCGCGCATGTCTACTCCTGACTGACTTGTTTTTGACTTCTGCGCAATAACGGTCAGCACTAATCTTACGTGCCGGTGCCAGAGAATATATAATAGTACAAGTACAGGAGGCTCACTCCTTTGATGTTCACAAAATTCCGCCATTCTAAATTCTTACCTACATTAACAAACGGACCGCAAGCGAGCAGCCGACATTGAATTTTATTGCACCGCGCCATAAATCATATAATAACTGCGCGAAGGTCGTCACCAGTGCATGGGCCGCGAACTCGCGGCCGCCGACATGTACTTGTAGCGCAGCGATAGAATGGCGGGTGAGCCGCCCCTGCCGCTACTTGTACATGTCATTGGGGTCTTAAAGATGCACATTGTAGGTATTTGATTCGGTCAAGTTAATAGATACACCCTATACAGGCTAAAGCTAGGAACATACTACGCGGACGTCCGTCGTAAAACGACCGCGACCGCGACCTATCAGTGTGCACGGAACAAAACATCCAGAGAGCCAGATTTCAATCTGACGTCCGTGCGCTCAAGGCCATTTCCGCGTCCGTCGACCGATAGTTTGCACGGTTGTGTGTATTTCCATTGTCCAGATTCCCGTCCGCGGTCGATTTACGACGGACGTCCGCGTAGTGTGTTCCTAGCTTTACTTGTCCAATATAGTAAACAAACGAAACGTCAAATATGGTCAAAGACAATTACTAGTGATTGAAGTGTCGATAAAATGATGTATTAACGATAATTTCGCTGCTGATGTCATCAGATTATTTTCAATTTTACGTCACACAATATCTATGTTAAAACCAAAATTTAATTCGTTTTCGTCACATTGCAAATGTCAAAAAACAATCCTGTGAAAAAGGCTAGTTCAGTATTTATTTTATAGTACCTAGCATTAACATTAATACAACAACAAATATCAAAATATAGGTACTGATAGTTAAATATTTATTGTAAAGGAAGGGTAGAAAATAAAACGTTTTAACACACTTTTATTGGTCGACCTGTATGTAACTATGTAATGGAATGAAATGGAATGGAGGTAACTAATTCAACCATCTTCCAAGGATCGTAGGGTAATGAAAAATGGCAGCTGAATGTAGTTCTGAAGACAATACAACAATATGGTACTGTCGAACTAATCTGATGATGGAGCCGGAAGATATGAGCTTCAGGGCCACTCTTGGCAAATAAGGGGTTAAAAGAAAACGAAACTGTGGCATTGCAGTGACAGGTTGCCAGCCTCTCGCCCACACCACAATTTAACCCATATCCCATAGTCGCCTTCTACGACACCCACGGGAAGAAAGGGGGTGGTGAAATTCTTAACCCGTCACCACACAGGCAATATAACTAAATAAATGTTGCTGTTATGAACTTAAATGCATGCTGTTCTTATAAAAATACAAAAGTCAGTATAAGTGTGCCATTCAGATTTGAGGAGTTTGGTTCTGACCATCATCTGCAGTTCCATTGCACCAAATCAACCAAATGTCACTATTCTGGACGTAAGTGCATGCTGTTCTTATAAAAATACCAAAGTCACTATAAGCGTGCCGTTCAGATTTGAGGAGTTCCGTTCTGACCATCATCAACAGTCTGCTGCACAAAATGTCACTGTTCCGTACGTAAATACATGCTGTTCCTTAAAAAACACAAAAATTACCATATGTGTGCCTTTCAGATTTGAGGAGTTCCCTCGATTTCTCCAGAATTCCATCATCAGAACTGGGTCCTGGGGAAAATGGGACCAATCTGTATGCATATACATTCAATCAAAAAAAAATTTCAAAATCGGTCCAGTAACGACGGAGATATCGTGGAACAAACATAAAAAAAACAGACGAATTGAGAACCGTCCTTCCTTGAGAGATTTGAGGCGGCGGTTAATAAAATACAGACGATTAGAGAACCACCTTCTTTTGAGAGATTTGAGGCGTCGGTTAAAAAATTGACACGAAACTGAATACAGAACCTCCTCCTTCTACGCAAAGAAGTTGGTTAAAAAATTTAGATAAATTATTGTAGTTAATATCAACGCATTTTTTCCAAGCTATACAAACTCAAACGTTCATATCGATCGTTTCATAACGATAAGTTGTCATCCCAACATTACGACTCATAGACAATCTAGACTTCATAATGTCAGGAGTTTTTGATGTCATCCGTTCGTAATTACAATTACTGATGAAAATCGTTTTAGAAATGATATGTTTCTGTGGTTTTTTAAGATAATAACGATTTCAATCTGACAGTTCAAACTGACTTTGTGAGTTTATTTAAGTGTATAATAACATTTTAGTGATGGTTAATGTGTAATTCCAGAGAAAAGTGAGATAATGTTTTCCAGCAGTGTTTGTTTACTATATTGGACAAGTAAGCCTGTATAGGGTATAGACCTAAATTAAAAAAAAAAAATGGTTGTCTGTAAAGTCGGTTTACGGACGGTAGTTTAACGTGATAACGTCAAACATTACAGTAGTATAGACAGGGGCGGTCAGAGTATAGCAAAAGGGGCCCGATTCTGGGACTTTTTTCACGTTTTGACGTGATAACGTCTAATAACTCGTTACTACGGGCAGCATGCACGAAAAAGATGACGTCATTGTCCCGTTTCGCAATATAGCTTTAGCGCCATCTATTGGTCGGCGCTAGTATTTCACCAAAGCACTTATGTGGTAATATAATTATGTACATGTTAAATTGACATAAATAAAAGCAAACACACTTAAAAGTTAAACTATGGTTATTACATTAATCACCTAAGGAGTGTAGAGTCTATGAACCTTAAGAGTTTTCTGTAAAACACACCAACACTATCAGCAAATATGTCAATATCGTCTGTCTCCAACATGATGCGGTTAAGAGCAGCTCGGGCTCGAGCGGTGCGCCGGCCGCCGCGAACAGGCGCCGCCGCCGCCGCGCCGGCACCGCGCCCGGCATGCCAACCACCACATTCGCTCTTGGCACTTGCAGCCCCATTCTCTTAAGCACGGATGCGTCATCTACTCTATGGTGAAACAGTTGGCGGTAATGCATAATATGCAGCAGTTTCCGTCTGGTTTCTAGAGTTTGAAGACCAACCATTCCTGTTACGAATAGAGATGGATACATATATGGGTAATATCCGTACAGTCGTTTGTAAATGTGCCTACAGAACTTCCTCTGCACTCTTTCTAGCATAGTGTTTTGTTCTTATTAGAAAGAATGCATTAAAATAAGCATCTTTTATAAATTAAAGTTTTTTTTAAAACCTACTAATTTAGGAGTTAGAGTGGTGCAAAGTTGCAAAATTTTCCCGTAGCATTACTAAGGCGCCAGAGACAGAAAGCGATATCGACGGAGCCCCGCTTATTACAGAAACTGCACAGAATAGGAGCCTTCGGCCGTTTGAAGATACCTAACGAACCTAACCTATACCTATATAAAAGTCGTCATTTTGTATCCTAGACCGTTTGCGAGACACGCGTTAATTTTATTAAAGTGCTAGTGCCATTTACTAATCTTAGAACCCTAATATCTCAGTAAATATTAATGGAGAAGAAAAAGTTTATATAACAAAACATCCTTATTTAAACGTGTTCTATATGATTTATCTATCAATATTAACATAGGTTATATTGGTAAAAAAAATCATCGTAAATTTATTAAGTCTCTGGCGCCTTAGTAAATACTATGGGAAAATTCGCAACTTCGTACTGCTCTAACTCCTAAATAAGTAGGTTTTTCAAACAACTTCATTCTATAAAAGATGCTTATTTTAATGCAATCTTTCATGTTTTTAAATTACAAACACTCAAAAATAATAAACACGGGCGCGCCATCTGTCGCAGCTGTGGTGCTTTACTCAGGCCACACGCTACAACCATACCGAGCGCATCGATCAGCCGCTTAGTTCCAACGCGCGCCAATAGATGGCGCTTAAGCTATATGCGAAACGGGACAATGACGTCAACTTTTTCGTGCATGCTGCCCGTAGTAACGAGTTATTAGACGTTATCACGTCAAAAATTGGTTGTCTGTAAAGTCGGTTTACGGACGGTAGTTTAACGTGATAACGTCAAACATTACAGTAGTATAGACATAACCGTGCAAACTATGGGTCGACGGACGCGGACGTGCCCTTGAGCGCATGGACGTCCGATCGAAATCTGGCTAGCTGGATGTTTTGTGCCCGTGCACACTGATCGGTCGTGGTCGCGGTCGATTTAAGCTAGGAACACACTACGCGGACGTCCGTCGTGAATCGACCGCGGACGGGGATCTGGACAATGAAATTACACATAACCGTGCAAACTATCGGTCGACGGACGTGGACGTGGCCTTGAGCGCATGGACGTCCGTTCGAAATCTGGCTCGCTGGATGTTTTGTTCCGTGCACACTGTTCGGTCGCGGTCGCGGTCGTTTTACGACGGACGTCCGCGTAGTATGTTCCTAGCTCTACGACGGACGTCCGCGTAGTATGTTCCTAGCTTGAAGCTAGGAACATACTACGCGGACGTCCGTCGTAAATCGACCGCGGACGGGAATCTGGACATGAAATTACATATAACCGTGCAAACTATCGGTCGACGGACGTGGACGTGGCCTTGAGCGCATGGACGTCCGATCGAAATCTGGCTCGCTGGATGTTTTGTTCCGTGCACACTGATCGGTCGCGGTCGCGGTCGATTAAAGCTAGGAACATACTACGCGGACGTCCGTCGTAAAACGACCGCGACCGCGACCTATCAGTGTGCACGGAACAAAACATCCAGAGAGCCAGATTTCGATCGGACGTCCGTGCGCTCAAGGCCACGTCCGCGTCCGTCGACCGATAGTTTGCACGGTTATATGTATTTCCATTGTCCAGATTCCCGTCCGCGGTCGATTCACGACGGACGTCCGCGTAGTGTGTTCCTAGCTTTACGACGGACGTCCGCGTAGTATGTTCCTAGCTTGAAGCTAGGAACATACTACGCGGACGTCCGTCGTAAAACGACCGCGACCGCGACCTATCAGTGTGCACGGAACAAAACATCCAGAGAGCCAGATTTCGATCGGACGTCCGTGCGCTCAAGGCCACGTCCGCGTCCGTCGACCGATAGTTTGCACGGTTATGTGTATTTCCATTGTCCAGATTCCCGTCCGCGGTCGATTCACGACGGACGTCCGCGTAGTGTGTTCCTAGCTTGATACGTAGTATCTTCGTAGTTTGTGGATGGCTGTTGAAAGAAAGGTACAGTCGGCGATAAAAGCTTGTGCCAAAAATGAAATTTTTGCAAGGAAATTTATTAAAGCCACGGTTATTATGTCTATTATTTTCCTGTAGAAGTATAAATTGTGTTATTTCGAAGCAAGCAAGACATAAAGTCCTACTTTTAGCCACAAGGATGCTGGAAATTTGTATAAAGATCAAGCATATCTTGTCCTTATTTATGGTAAGCGACAAATAAGAGGTTTTGGCACAACCAGTCACCGGCAATAATAATATCGTACAATAACATACACAAGGCAACATTTGACACTCTCTTACGGCTTTGAAAAAAGACTTGCTTACCAGGGGGCGTGGCCTATGAAAACAAACTCGTAGGTAGGGGCAAAAAAGAGTAGATATCAATAGGGGCGCCACCGTCTATGTAAACTTTTTTGTAATATGTGGCAACTATTGAGGTACGCCAACTGTACGCTCTTTTCTTGACGGTCGTATCGGCCTGGAAATCCCGCAGGCGCTGTTTAGCTGTGCGACGTAGGAGTTTCTGGGGAAACGCACAGTTGAGGACTGTCAGCCATCAAAGTAATGGAGATGTTGTCGCGTAGGGCGATGGTAGACAGAAGCGGCAGGAATTCAGGGAACAATTCCTCGAAGCACTCCCCATTATACATGCGACAGAAAATACAGACCGAGGCCACATCTGTAGAGCCGATATATAGGCTTCCCACACAGTCTTAAAAATTCATAATCTTAAAAAAAACTTGTATGCAATCTGACAGTTCAAATCTGTCAGTGTCAGTTTGAACTGTCAGATTGCATACAAGTTTTTTTAAGATTATGAATTTTTAAGACTGTCTGTGGGGAGGCCTTAGGCATGAGTGATCGCGGCGGCTAGCTCACACACTACATTATCTCAAAGTGTCATCCTTGAGAAAATGAGGAAGGTCTGGCGACTCTTGGTTCTCGCTCTAGAAGGGAATGTTTTAAATCGATACGAGTTACAAATTTCGTCTTCTCACGTGTATTATACGACGGTAATCAAACCATATGGTACTTTGAAGTTTCGACATAGGCACATAACGAACCACTTTGCGCACTAGTGCGATAAAGTGGAACCACGTGTACTGCTACTGAATGGAAACTTTCCTTGGAGCCGGTAGGTTGGGCAGATTTTTGGCAGAAAAGTGGTTAAATTAATAAAAAAGTAATTCAATATGTATATATAAATATACTCTCAGAAATTATCTTATAAATAGGTACAGTTTTTAATGGAATATAAGGAATTGGCGCAGACAGATCGCCTGATGATAAGAGAATTAATTTAAGTAGGTACCTACTACATTCCACTCTTAATTGGTATACCTTACTTGGTGGATATTCCACAAATCCGCACGAAGCGCTTTGCTTCTTCTTTTCTTATGCGCACTGCCAAGGAGTGGAATTCCTTGCCGGCGGCTATATTTCCGAGCTCATATAACCTGGCAACCTTCAAATCAAGAGTGAACAGGCATCTTCTGGGCGAGCTCACTCCATCGTAGGCCACGTCTTTGCCTTTGGCTAGTCTGTGGTCAAGAGTAAGCCCATTTATAATTAAAAAAAAAAAACCTACCTACAAAAATAGGCAATTTAGTTCCTCGTAGTTCTTGAATGTTTTTTATGTACGAGTTTAATGGAAGAAATAACGAATTAACTTAGAATAGCATCATGAATATGTCGTGGTAATGTTGAGTTGTTAATTTCTAAATAATTTCTGCTACAACCATAACACAGACGATCATTCACATAAGGAAACATGGATTTCTCATTACTGCAGTTTACTTGATGCTCGATGGTCTTCAAATCTGTATTGTTAGGGCTTTGCAGGGATACTACACGTGAAAAGTTAGTTGCTTCCAGAGCGGTTAACTTTGTGCTTTGTGTCCTCAGGAAGCTCTGAAATAAATAAAAAAAATTTGGAATAGTTACGAACATTTTTACCCGGGTTCGATTCCCGGCTTCGCCACCAGTGGGCTTGATCGCTTTTTCTTTAGTGTATGGTATCTATTTCAGTTTATAATTTATATATAGTAGTGTTACTACTTAAAAAAACAAATAAAAAATAAAAAAAATAATAATTTGATTTGTTCCCTACATCAACATTTTTAACCTCTATATATTGAAAGTTTTTTTTTTATTTATTCATTATAGAAAATGGCCAAAACGAAGAACTCAAACTGAATTTATCAAAACTATTTTTTTTATTTTTTTTAAATGGAAAAAAAGGAATTTTGAAGAAAAATGTAAAAAAATACTGTTCCCCCCTTATCTCCGAAGTTTACCAAGGAAAAATTATTAAAATTTTACGAAACATTGGTTTTATGATAAATATTACAGAATACAGAATCATGCCTCTATCTTGGTGTGGTAGTGATCCCTAAAATGTAATTAAAAATTCAGAAAAAACAAACATTTTTAGTGGCAGAGAACATTTTTAGGAGGTGAGACAGAACATTTTAAAATCGAAATCTAAGCTACGCCCTACTGAGCAGTAACATTACCTTACAAAGAACACATTTTTCCTTTGATTGATCAGTGTTAGAAGTTCCAATTTTATCGGCAGTTTTGCAAATAGTTGAAATTGTAGCTGGAAAGCTACCTTGCAATTCAGTAACAAATGACCCAATCACAGACTGCAGGCTGTTTGGTTGGATAATGCTTTGTTCTGCTGGATGTAGATTTTTCATTCTGATATAATAGTCCAGTTCTTCTTTACTAATGTCTTTCATAGGTCGCAGTATTTTGATCCTATCATTTCTTCCATCATAAAAACTCTAAAATAAGAGAAATAAAAGTATACATATCACAAATTTCACATGAAAAGTTAGTGTAAGCATCATCATAAATAAGCTACCTATATTTTCTCAAGGAATGTCACCTGAATAGAAAATCATGCTCTAAAACTACAAAATACACACCACCAGTTCTCAAATTTTACAAAAGGAATTACACTTACAACATCATCCTGAACTTGTTCTCCTCGACCCATGGTAAGGTTTGACAGCAAATTTATAGCCAAAGTGGCCGTAGTTTCAGCTGTGAAGATATAATTGCATTGCAATTGTTTTGCAACTCTTATAAATAGGTTAGTTTTTATTTTCATGAAAAAATCATTTCCGACTGTAACAGACATACTACTTAATAAGGCTTGTAATTCCATCTCATTCTTATTTTTAGGCACACAATTGGGTTCTGGTAAGGTTGTGTGAGATTGAACATATTCTGACAAATGAATAGTATATACTTGGAAGTCATATTGTTTACATTGGTTTATAACAGCAACAGCAGTTTTTTCAGCATTTTTATCATGGGCAGTATCTGAAAGAAGTGACAGAGTCAATAAGGTATGCAATGAAAGGTCTTTCAAAAAAATTATCAGTATTATTATCATAGAGGAAGTTACCTATCAAGTGTACGAAACAAGGTGTAATTCTTAATTTCTTTGTGTTACTCATAGAGATTCCATTAAAAACCATATCCAACAATACAGTTGAGCTAGGCCCACCCGATAAACAAATCAATACTTGTTCATTTGGCGGTATTGCTCTATTTTTTCCAATAATGGCTCGAAATTTGTGATTAATGCCAGTTGTAAAACAATTCTCACAGTAGTGATCTTTTTGTCGTAATACTATAGCTCCAGGAGATTCACACTTCTTGCAATTCATGATTATATTAAAATAGCATAGAAAATCCCAATTGAAATATATAAAATGTGAATAAAAGCATGCTACGGTGCACGATGTATAACTATGGTGCTCCGACCCTGAGCCCTCGTGTCGTGTAGTGTCATTTTGACATTGACATCTCTTTGGTCAGAGTTGTTTGAGTGAACTTTTAAAAAGTGGAATGTTTTTTAGGCCGGCAACAGACAGTCTTAAATAATTAAAATTCATAATCTTAAAAAAAGCTTCTGTTTGTTTGTCCATATTTCACGGCAACCTTTAACCTTAACCCCTCTCTTCCCTATGGGGAATCAAAATTAAAGCGAGCGAAGCCGCTGGCAAAAGCTAGTAACTATATAGTAAGGCGGCGGAATTGAAAAAAGTCGTCTAGTTTTGAAGTTGATGTGACTGGAGAGTATACTGCTGACAAGTGGTATCGTTGTGAGCGGTAGACTTTACTGAGTACGAAATAATGACTTGTCGCATTCTCAGACTGTGGGGGGGTTAACTATGACGTCACAAAGATCGCGGTCCCGGGTTCCAATTTTTTGCCAATTTGTCTAGAACCCTTTATCCAAATTTGAAAAGTGAGGTGTCGATTGAAAGCGTATAACATGCTGATTAAGATTTCTTATATCTGAAATGTATAGTTTTGTTAGTTATTTTTTAATTAACAATAATGCAAAAATAGTTATTTGTTATACAAGGGGGCAAAGTTGTATTTTAACGCCGAGTGTGGAATTGAAAAACGAGCAAGTGAAAGGATTCTATAGTTGAACCACGAGCGAAGCGAGTGGTTCGAGAATAGAATCCTGAACTTGCGAGTTTTTGAACACACGAGAAGTAAAATACATTTTCTCAAACATGCAATGAAATATTGTCTTTACGTTCCTTAAAATGGGCTGGGAAGTAGCGCTTTTTGGGCGCAACAACTCGAGAGGACTGTAAAGGGATTTCATATTATTTTTTAGGCCTAGGCCTGCAAAGTAACTTTTTTTAATAAAATATTGTCCTTTAGAGAATTTTTTTTTATTTAATTGTATGTTTGAGAAAAGCACTATACATGCCTCGGCGTGAAAACGGATTCCCGGCCTCGTATCCCTATCCGTATATACCCACTTGGCCGGAAATCCTCATTTTCCCGGCCTCTGATGTAATGTACTATTGCACCCGAGTGTAACACAAAACTTTTCCCCTCACTATAGCGAGGAAACTACAACGCAAAAAATGCGTTTGTCACTGCTTTGAGTAGTTCCACAGGCGGTAAATCATCTTTATTACTAGATTCACCTACTTTTATCAATTTTAAAGCAATTAATTTGACTTTATTCGAAGGTCAAATTACTTTACCCACTAGTGGATTAAATGCGTTTTTACCCGCTGGTATTAAAAGACAAAACACGTGTTTCCGAGCTAGTGAGGGGAAAATACTTTTTTTTTACTCTCTTTTTTGTGACTCAAAAAGGCAATGAAAACGGCCACTTAGCTAAGAAATGTGTTATATAAATCATTTAGCTACATTATTAAGCTATCTGTTGCTTTTGAAATTTCTACGATCGGATAATAAATAAGCAAACTACAAGAACATACCTGTAGGCGGGGAGTACCGCTTGACACGAGTTCCCATACATTCGGCGTCTACCAAATTACACCTCGCGCAAAATTCGTTTCAAGCAGATATACCTCTAATCTGATTAATCGTAACCTATCAATATTGGTATCATTTGAAAGTACAATTAAAGTCCTTTAAGAAACAATGTCAACCATTTTCTTAAAATCAATAATCGCCAGTCTACGGTGGTTACAAAGAAAAAAAATTATTATTACATCGCGGAGATGCAATTTGACTAGTTCCGTCGGACATGGTATTTTATTTTTACCTACAGGCTAGGTTTGATGTACTTTACAACTTGTCCGACATATACCCTTCCCTATTTTAATTTTGCTGTTCCTGGTATCATTTTACCTGTCAGTCATTTGTCAATTTAGTCTAGGATTATGAATTTTACTTTAGTTCCCTACGACGTTTAAAAGGGGAGGTAAAGGTGACATATGGGTTGTTCTCTGGCCTGAAAGCTACACAGAGGGCCAGGGGAGGAAAAACTAGGGTTTAAGTATAGTTTTAAGTTATTTTTTCTTTTATTTGTTGATTTTATTGTGTTTAATTTTTAGGGTTCCGTAGTCAACTAGGAACCCTTATAGTTTCGCCATGTCTGTCTGTCCGTCCGTCCGCGGATAATCTCAGTAACCGTAAGCACTAGAAAGCTGAAATTTGGTACCAATATGTATATCAATCACGCCAACAAAGTGCAAAAATAAAAAATGGAAAAAAATGTTTTATTAGGGTACCCCCCCTACATGTAAAGTGGGGGCTGATATTTTTTTCATTCCAACCCCAACGTGTGATATATTGTTGGATAGGTATTTTAAAATGAATAAGGGTTTACTAAGATCGTTTTTTGAAAATATTAATATTTTCGGAAATAATCGCTTCTAAAGGAAAAAAAAGTGCGTCCCCCCCCCCTCTAACTTTTGAACCATATGTTTAAAAAATATGAAAAAAATCGCTAAAGTAGAACTTTATAAAGACTTTCTAGGAAAATTGTTTTGAACTTGATAGGTTCAGTAGTTTTTGAGAAAAATACGGAAAACTACGGAACCCTACACTGAGCGTGGCCCGACACGCTCTTGGCCGGTTTTTTTGTAATTTTATCAAGAATACACGCTGGTTTCTTTTTGTGAAAATGCCCTTTTTTATGAGAAATGCGATGAATTTCATGGCATTTTCCGATAGAGACTAAAATTAACTTTCAAATAAGGCCACAATAGTCATACTTTTACTTATATAATATTAAGGGTAATAGCCCCGGCGAAGTAGTGCAAGCGGGACAGCAGTGTAGCAATCCATAGACCTGACTTCACTGGTTCCTCAGTGCCACACATAGTCTTACAAGGCGGCCTGCGTGCCCTGCTCTCTAATATGTGGGTCAATACTGCTTCAACGCAAACGATTGAGATGTGTGATTTTTTTGACACTGAGTGTATTTGCAGGAGCTGCATGTACTTAACAAGTGTACCCCAACAACTATTTCATATTTATAACGCAATATTAATAATAAATATGCTCTTAATCTTATCTTGACTTCTGTTGAATAATTATGTTTTGAGAAAAGTGGCTAAAAGTAATGATTATAATTACTAAAACATTATAGGTAACTTCATTTTAGTGATTTAATGTGTATAACAACCGAAGTCCAATCGTATTGATTTTACGATTACTTTTTAATACCTACTGGATCAAAAAACCGCACCTCTAAGTCGTTTGAGTTCAAACGGTATTACTTGGTATTACCCTTAATATTATATAAGTAAAAGTTTGATTTGACTATGTGGCCTTATTTGAAAGTTAATTTTAGTCTCTATCGGAAAATGCCATAAAATTCATCAGATTTCTCATAAAAAAGGGAATTTTCAGCAAAAGAAACCAACGTGTATCCTTGATATAATTACAAAAAAATTAAACACAATAAAATCAACAAATAAAAGAAAAAATAACTTAAAACTAAACTTAAACCCTAGTTTTTTCTCCCCTTACCCTCTGGGTAGCTTTTAGGCCAGAGAACAACCCATATGTCACCTTTACCTCCCCTTTTAAACTCGTCTAGGGTATCAAACCTAGGAAACCAGTCAAATTTCATACCCACTTTTTTCCTTTGTAACCACCGTAGACTGGCGATTATTGATTTTAAGAAAATGGTTGACATTGTTTCTTAAAGGACTTTAATTGTACTTTCAAATGATACCAATATTGATAGGTTACGATTAATCAGATTAGAGGTATATCTGCTTGAAACGAATTTTGCGCGAGGTGTAATTTGGTAGACGCCGAATGTATGGGAACTCGTGTCAAGCGGTACTCCCCGCCTACAGGTATGTTCTTGTAGTTTGCTTATTTATTATCCGATCGTAGAAATTTAAAAAGCAACCGATAGCTTAATAATGTAGTTAAATGATTTACATAACATATTTTTTAGCTAAGTGGCCGTTTTCATTGCCTTTTTGTGTCACAAAAATCAAAAAAGAGAGTAAAAAAAAAGTATTTTTTGCATTATTGTTAATTAAAAAATAACTAACAAAACTATACTTTTCACATTTAAGAAATCTTAATCAGCATGTTATACGCTTTCAATCGACACCTCATTTTTCAAATTTGGATAAGGGGTTCTAGACAAATTGGCAAAAAATTGAAACCCGGGACCGCGATCTTTGTGACGTCATAGTTAACCCCCCCACAGTCTGAGAATGCGACAAGTCATTATTTCGTACTCAGTAAAGTCTACCGATCACAACGATACCACTTGTCAGCAGTATACTCTCCAGTCACATCAACTTATTCCGAGACCCTCCCGCCGCTCTACTAATATATTTCTTATTGATCTCATCTATTACTAAGAAACCGCCTTGATGCAACAAGATGAAACTGTTTTTCTTGTTGCATCCAGTTCTTTGGTTGCATCAAGGCGGTTTGTTTATAGATGATGACATGACCGACCTGCCCCGAACCACGTTTATCGTATTGTTTTCAAGGGACATGTTAGAACCAAATTAGAACAAGGTTTGCGCTAGGCCCTAATTAATAAAATTGTGAAAGTGGCGCCCTCTGAGCAGTTTTGCGTAATATTCCATTGGAACGTACTGGGGTTATTTTTGAGAAGCCTTAAATATTGGTGCGCATGGAAAACGGTACTCACAATGTAGCTTACATAAGGGCAAAATTTGCTCGTAACTTTATACGAATAACCTTAACATATGCTTAACCCTTCCGAGTCCCAAGCATCTATATGTATTTATGTACTTATATTTTACTGACATCATATGATGTCGCTGGGACTCGAAGGGTTAAGCGACCATTTGGGAAGTTTTGCTTGGGGACGCCACACATTATTTTCTATCCTGTAAGTGAACTGAAACTAGCACAATGACCCTGTGTTATTCAACCACTCCCGCCACACAATCAAAGATTAACATTGAAGATGTAAAACTTCTACTTGCCCTATTACGGTTTCGCTTAACTTTAAACTTGGGTAAATCCATTCTGCTTTAAGTTTGATTATACATATAAAAATATATTATGATCTGAAAGATAATCAACCTATAGCAGAATGGATTTACCCAAGTTTGAAGTTAAGCGACACAATTTACAATTAGATTCTTAGCAGAGTACATATTGTTTATTCCATATTACTTCAGAATGTTACCTAGAGGGAGAACCTAGATAGGGTACAGCGGGACAAATCTCGACTGGGGGGCAAATGTAACTGCTCCATTTTTTCCATGTTTCACAATGTTTGCAATATTAAATAGAGTGTCCACCGGTTACATAATGGTAGGAGTGTTCAGTGGATACATGTAGAACTCAACATCATACCTCCCCTAGTCGAGATTTGCGCCTCTGTACCTTACATAGTTAAAAAAAACTTCCATAATTATATGCTTCCAAGAAGTTTTCATTAAGAATGATTAAGGTTGGAGACATGGAGTCAATAAAGCTACAACAAAGTAAGTTAAAATGAAAGAATATTTTTTATTTAGAAAACCTTAGTAGTTACACTTTGTTGAATGCTGCAATGTCAACACTTTGTACCTGTAGACAAAAAACATCACATGAATTTGATGGATAGATTAAATTCGGACTATATTTTTATTTCAAATTATCAATAACTAAAAATGTCCAACATCATTAATTATTTTATGTTTAATAATTTTTGATGTTGATTCATTTAAGCATTTCAGGGCATTTTTAGAATTTGGGATTTAGCGTAAGTTATTAACAAAAATTAAGTCATTATCAGTTTTGTGACGATAATTAAGCATGAAATTCGCAAAAAAATATTGTTTTTGTGTTAATTACATAAACTTTTAGCGATAATCTACATTGAGAATAACGATAAACTTTTAGCGATAAAAACTAAATTTTTAGACAGATTTTATGCTTAATTATTGTTAGCGAGGGCTAATAAATTATTGTTAACACTAATTGGGGGGCCCGACTTCTGAAAATGCCCTTCAAAGCCATAATTCAAATATAACAGTTAACAAATACGAGGGCTGCTACTTATGGTTCCGGAATGGACCACTTACAGGAACAATATTGAATATGTTTATATATCAAATAAAAATAGAATTTTTTGCAAGTAGAATACAGTTTGTTTCATATATCTATCAGTCGGTTTCACATTGTAGCATCATTTTTTAAAAATGTTTGTTTCATCTTCAACGGATTTACTAGTGAAATTTTTCGTGTGATTTTTTTTACGATTTTCGCCTTGGGTTTACTCCCATCGGAGGAAGTTCCATCGAAGATCAATATGTATCGACGGTTTAATGAGTTTGATCGTGGTCATCGTATGTTTACAGATGAATTAAAAAAAGGCTCAAAATCAGCCATTATCCCACAAAATATAAATGCTGTGCGCGACCTCATAATGCAAGATCGTCATAGTATATACTCGTATCACAAGATAGAGGCGTCTCTTGGAAACAGTATAACGCGCATTTGTAAGATATTACATGACAATTTGACTGTAAAACAAAGATAAGTTCGCAAAATAGCCGTACAAAATGTAGGTTTTGTATACAACAATCAGAATGGAAAAGTGCTATGAAAAGTGCAACAATAAGAATGGAAAAGTGCATCATTCGTCTCGTCTAATAAATATGAAGACAATAGAAGCATTTTACAACTATAAAAATTTCTTAGTTTTTTGTTTTCCGGATACTTAAGTAGCAGCCTTCGTAGCCGCCTAGAAGTATGTGATCTCATTGGCATATGAGTGGTGCCTTCAGTGGAGACTGCAGGGAACAGTTTGCGCGTAGGTCTCTTGCATAAGTACGCACTTTTTAAAACTTACTATTAAGGCATGATTTAAAAATATAACATAAAAAAACCGGCCAAGTGCGAGTCGGACTCGCCCACCGAGGGTTCCGTATCCGTACAAACTTACAAAAGTTATAATAATCTCACGTTTCTCATATGTATAACTCTAAAGATTTGACTTTATCTATAGGTACAGCGCCATCCATCTCTCCGTGAATTTGCTAACGAATTTGGGCGACCTGTTTAGTATGTTAGTTTTCAGGGATAGTTTTTTATAATGTTAACCGATTCGGACAGTTTTTACTTTATTTGAAAGAGATTTTTTTATGTATAATCTCGAATTAACTTGAAGTTCGATATGGATTATACAGGGGTGGTTCAATTTAAAGTAAAAATCTGAAAAAAAAAGTACATAAAAAAAAAAGTTTCCAAGTTACAGACACGGTTTTATTTTTCCTCTAATATTTAGCATAAAACCAACGTATCGTGAAATATTAATAATTTTTTGTCTGTAAACATCGGAGATAACGGGGGGAACGGTATTTTTTTACATTTTCCTTCATAATACTTTTTTTTCCACACCAAAAAATTATAAAAATTGGTTTTAATATGTACAATATGAGCTCTTTCTAACGATACCACACTTGACCTAGTAACTAGACATTTACAGTTTGCCCCCTTTCCATTTTGACCATTTTCTATAATTAATATTTAAAAAAAATAATACTTTCAATTTGTAGAGGATAAAAATGTTCATTAACTGTTCCAAATTTGAAATCGATAGCATAAGTAGTTCTCAAGATATTTAGAAATGTGACAGACAGACATAACAGACGGACAGAGTGGGACCATAATGGGTTCCTTTTTTACCTTTTTGGTACAGAACCCTAAAAATCACACCCAGGAAAGTTACAGAACAGATCCAGACTGCTGTCCCGCAAATGACAGAGCCCTGGTGAAGTCTAATTTGTTTCATCATAGATTTGTATCCATTTAGCTAGTACTTACAAAGTCTTCATTTTTCTCAATTTCTTCAGTGAGCCAATCCACAGAGACCTTGTCATCTTCCACTACACAGGAGATTTGAAGTTTGTGGATGCCATACGCAAGAGGAACTAATTTAGCTGCACCCCAAAGGAGACCATCTGAAGTGATGTTTCGCACTGCCTCCTCCAAGGCTTTCATGTCAGTTTCATCATCCCAAGGCTTGACATCGAGAATAATGTTTGACTTGGCAATGAGTGCTGGTTCTGAAAATTAAGATTTAAAAGTTGCAAATTTTTTGACAAAAGATGTTTTGGCACTGTTTAAAATTTGTAGGACCAAAACTAAGTATTGGTGCCATTAATGTCACCACAAAAAAGATAAAACATTAATTCTATTCAATATACTCCTAGTTTTGTAGAAAGTTGAATGACCTACTGAGAAGGCTGTAAAATTATTACTTGTATGGCAACAGCTATGCAGGCAGCCAGGCAACTTGCATTGCAGGGTGACACAAACTTAGGGCCAGTTGCATCAAACCCTCTGTCACCGTTAAAGCGTTCATTAAATTTTATTGTACGGGAAGTTCCTTAGACGTCTGCTGCGTGACGATGATGTGTTTGTCAAATGTGCTTGATGCAACTGGCCCTTGTAGTACCCATAAATCTGCCACACTAATTATTATTGTTTAATTAATTTGAGCTTCCTGCTCGTCCTGACTTACGGTGCTCAAACATGGTCACTTACAGAGAGTAAGCCGTCGTTGGCAAACCCTCAATTTGGAGGATTTTGGATTATTATTGTTTAATTAATTTGAGCTTCATTGAACATGGTCACTTACTCTCTGTAAGTGACCATGTTTGAGCACCGTAAGTCAGGACGGGCAGGAAGCTCAAATTAATTAAACAATAATAATCCAAAATCCTCCAAATTGAAGGTTTGCCAACAGGCTATTGAGTGTAGTATTTTAGGTGTGAAGAGGACCAATCGTATCCGGAACACCATGCTGCGTTCAAAAACCCGCATTGCCGATGTCGGCGAGAGGACTGCCAGGCTCAAATGGGACTGGGCTGGTCACGTTTACCGCATGCACCCTGACAGATGGGCTAGTATAGCCACCAAGTGGATGCCACAAATAGAGCGCGGACGCGGCAGGCCCAGAAGAAGATGGAGGGACGACCTAGACACCTTCCTCACAAACTGGCCGGAAGAGGCACTAAACCGGGAGTCATGGAGGTTAAGGGGAGAGGCCTTTGCCCACAAGTGGGACACCATTATAGGCTAAATAAAAAAAAAAAAAAATTGAGCTTGCCCTGAAGCTTCGTCAGCATAGGGAAATGAGGATGTGCTCAAACAATTTCTGATAACATTTTGCATGCCCATTGGTTGATAATTCTGTATCTTGATTTATGTGCAATCTTGCAAATAAAAAAGTTTGAAGTTTATGTACATACTCTTAGATTTCTTAGCATTGTAAGCTGCAAGGCGTTCCTCCCTAATTCTAGCTGCTTCTGCACTTTCCTCTTCATCATCCGATCCAAACAGATCCACACCATCATCGGAGTCTCCAGCGTCTTTAGCCGCAGCCTAAAATAAAAATTGTTCTTAATCAGAGGCCAGTCAATTATGTTCAAGTCTATGCACAGGATGACAGAATAGGAGCCAACCCATGAGATATTCTGCCTTTCTTTATTTTATATTCGGTATTTAATTTACACTGACCCAATTGTTCTTTATCAGAGGCCAGTCAATTATGTTCAAGTCTATGCACAGGATGACAGAATAGGAGCCAACCCATGAGATATTCTGCCTTTCTTTATTTTATATTCGGTATTTAATTTACACTGACCCAATTGTTATTTATCAGAGGCCAGTCAATTATGTTCAAGTCTATGCACAGGATGACAGAATAAGAGCCAACCCATGAGATATTCTGCCTTTCTTTATTTTATATACAGTATTTAATTTACACTGACCCATCTTACACAATGATAACTTGATAAGTGTATAGTGAAAGTTCATACATTGGCTACTAAACCTAGGTTAAGGTTTTACCTATCTAGACACTGTTGAAGCACTTCTGCAAATCCTGTGCTATGCTATAACAATAATATAAAAAAAAACGAATTGAGGCTTGTATATTACTAACTATTTAATATCCTGTTAATTCCTGTTGACACCATAAAGGCTCATATTTACTAACAGCTAAGTAATCCAATTTCAGTAGCTTAATAAAATTGAAATAGATAATAATAATGATTCCACGGCAACTGCTGTTACTGTCTTTGGTGTGCTTGCAAATGGCTGACATAGCCAATCTTGTTGGTAAATGTTTGCAGACACTGCGGATATGTGAGCACCTGAGCACACTGTTGTTATAGTTGTATTGTATTGTCGTAGGTGGTCGAGCTTTAATTTCGTTGCGCTTGGAATCTCTGAGCGCCTTTATATTCGAATTCCATTATTGAACTATTTATCCTACTCCGCCATTCAGTGCGTACAGCTCCTTATTGCTCCCATCGTAAGGGCTCTATATGACACTTTTTCATGTGCCATTTAAGAATTGGCTGCCTTGTTTCTGCTTGCCTTTCTCAAGCTCAGAGTAAAAGATGCACTTAGCCACACGCTGGTTGTTCATTCACAAAACGTGACCGCCCTGAAGCCACTGAAGATGTTGGAGATACTAAAAATAATAGCTCAACAACAAAAGTGGAGCCTCAATATATGTATTTTAGCATGAGGTTGTTTTTTACTGTTATAGCTTTTGATTGCATATTTAAGAGATACAAATGTCAATTATTTATTTGGCAACTGAATTATTGTATTGGGCACTATTCATATATGAGGCTTTTTTAAAAAGGAAACTGACTATCTATTATTTGGATATCAAGCAAATGTGTGGCCAAATTTATAATTATGTTCCTGTATTTCTTTTTACCTTTTTGCAATGCATAAAATTCTAATATTACTTTAAATTTACCTTAGGAGCCTCAGCCTTGGATTGGGAAGGTTTGCTGCCCTCAAGAGTTTCTACTCGTGCCTGCAGACTGATGACAAGTTTGCGTAAGTCATCCATTGTCTTTTTGAGTTCTGAATTCTCCTTCTCAAGATTGCTCACTTTGTTGGTCAACTCTGTGTTTGGAACTCCGGCTAATGAAGCAACACTATCCATCTGAAAACATTACAGATAAAATAACAACTAGTGAACAATAATAGCATTTGGGAAATAATAGTCCTTTTTAATAAGATTTACAGCCTAATGGACTATTACTACTAGGTGTATTAACTAATGTCTTTAATAAGTCTATCTATTTTAACCCCTATAATGAACCACATGATAATATTTTCTAATAAGATTTCTAGACTACTTTAACAAATATTACTCTATACTCTATATTTCCATTTAAACTTCTTTATAAGGGTTAAGTTGAAGTGTTAAAAATGTGTGATATGTAAAATAAGCATTACTCACACATTCTAGGGAATTTTTGATATGTTGCCTTGCTTTTGCCACTTCATTTGCCAAAGAAGACTGAGTTGAGGCAAGTGGTACTCGAACCTACAACATCATATTTATATGTAAATAAAAAATCTTTCATAATTGGACATAAATGTAACTGAAAAACCAACTGCATGGAAAAGGGGCGAATAAATATGAGAAAAAGGTAAAGTAAATCCAGAGCTCAGAAATTAGATACTTAGATAAAAAAATGAAATTAATGCACTTTGATCTGAAACAGATGCTACTGACCTTTGACAAGGACTCGTAGTAATCCCGCTCCGCGTCATGGTAGATGGTCTTGTCTAACCAAATTTTTTCGTGAATTAAGGCAGACATTGTCTAAAAACAAAACAATCATGAATTTAGAAGTTTAACTATATATTAAAGGATTCGTTTTTATAAGATGATTGTTACATCTTACAAATAGATTAATTAAAGATCGTAAATTATTTTCAGGTAATTATGTCATTGGTACTAGGCTCATTAATACAAATATTACAATTTGTGTTTAAATTCAAATATGGAAATTTAAGGTTATAGTTATCAAGTTACGTTCTCTTGAGATAGTTATAAAAAAAGAGAAATACGATCATGTTATCAGATAGGATTACCTTTGAATTGATGATAACAATACACAAAAGCACCAGAAACCGAAGAAAATGAAATAAAAGTTCCTAAATTAACTCGAACGAACCGCACCAATCATCGGTTTTTCGAAAAAAGAGCGTATCGTATCCCCCCTCCTTCCACGACTACAAGACACATGTCAAACGGCTATGTTGCCATATTAGAAAAATATTCTTGTAATTCTTATACTGCTAATACACAATCGGACCTGTTGGCACGGTTCGGTAGTGTCACAGCATTATTCAAATAAACTTCAAAACGTAGTGTATCAATTCAATGCTCTTAGCTTTGATAAACTCTACGAAAAATGGCAATAATTTGGTCATCACTGACATATTATACTACTCTTTGATCACTGATCACGGCTCCTCGTTTCCAACTGTCTAGACTAGGCATTAGTATCTGTTCTGATCTTTATATTCCTTATGTTGGCATTATTATTATTTGACATTGACATACAGCTCCATGGCATGTCTGGCAAGAAGGTAGAAATGAAGTTTGAAACTTTGGTACTATAATTTAACAAAAAATACTAATATTCTAAGTCCGGACGCCACTTTAATTGCAAGGGTTTGGAGCCATTAGAGAAAGTGAGTAAATAAGAATTTTCTAATGGCCACTGTACACACGGGGCCAACCCTTGGAGCACCCCCTTGGCCAAGATAAGAGTCGCTGTTTACACATTGGTGAACAGAGACCAATCACTTGGCATTGGCCCTTCATAAAAGATGGACGTAGAATGGAAAAGGCGGGATAATTCTAAGTCATTCACGTTGTCAGCAAAATTTAATTAATAAATAATAACCTCGTGATAAAATTAAATTATCTGAAATATTAACAATTTTTTTAATATTCTGATAAGCACATTTATCTTATTTCCTAAAATCAACACTATTATTGGCATAGATAAACTAATTATTTTCGTAAATCTTTTACTACTGTCCTCTTTGACGGCTGACGACAAACTGAATGGAATGAGGCGCCAACGTGTGAACGCAGTTGGCCATTGGCGCCAAGATCCTTTGATGGCCGCTGTACACATGTGGCCAACGGTTCCACCAACCCTTGGTGGAACCCCTTGGCCAAGCGTGTAGAGGGCTACTTGGCCGTATGTTGGCAATTGGCGCCAAGCGCGGATCCAGCTTCGTGCCCAGGGTTGGGGGGGGGGGGGTCACGTGGTCTATTTGTATGGCCAACCTAGGCTCCAGGGGGGGTCATGACCCCCATGACCCCCCCTGGATCCGCGCATGATTGGCGCTAGCGCTGGCCGGCCAACTGATTGGTGTCGGTTTTGTTGTCGCCGCCCTAATTTCAATCGGGACGGAGGCATGGAAACCGGTAATACCTAGTGTGAAGCAGAAAGTGTGTTTTGACAATCGCGTGGACACAGTGAGTGCAGTGTGCTTACCTTCATCGGGCGGGCGGAGCGGCGAGCGGCGCGGTTAGTCTGCGGAGTTTAGCCGTCGCGTGAACTTCTATATGCCTGAAGAGGGGCCTCCGAATTGGCCCGAAACATGTCGCAGCAATAGCGATATAATAACGTGAGTACAACCGTATTTCAATTAATTAAATACATTAAACATTTTGCAAGTGTATTGTATTTCTTAAAATCAACACTATTATTGGTATAGATAAACTTATTATTTTCGTAAATCTTTCACTACTGTCCTCTCTGACGGCTGACGACAAACTGAATGAGGCGCCAACGTGTGAACGCAGTTGGCCCTTGCCGCCATTGGCACCAAGATCCTTTTGGCCGCTGTACACATATGGCCAACGGTTCCACCAACCCTTTGTGAAACCCCTTGGCCAAGATAAGAGCCGCTGTTTACACATTGGCGAACCAATCACTTGGCATTGGCTCTTCATGAAAGATGGACGTGGAATGGAAAAGTCTAGGAAATTCTAGGTCATAGACGTTGTCAGAAAAATTTGATTAAAAAATAATAACCCCGTAGTAAAATTAAATTATTTGAAATATTAACAATTTTTTGAATATTCTCATAAGAACATTTATCTTTTTTAGGAAATACATTAAACATTTGCAAGGTTATTTTATTTCCTAAAATCTACACTATTATTGGCATAGATAAACTTATTATTTTCGTAAATATTTCACTACTGTCCTCTCTGACGGCTGACGACCAACTGAATGAAGCGCCAACGTGTAAACGCAGTTGGCCATTGGCGCCAAGATCCTTTGATGTGTGGACAAAAAACCGACACCAATCGGTTGGCCGGCAAGCGCAAGCGCCAACTGCCAACTTACGGCCAAGTAGCCCTCTACACGCTTGGCCAAGGGGGTTGGTGGAACCGTTGGCCATATGTGTACAGCGGCCATTTGATGTGTGGACAAAAAACCGACACCAGTCGGTCGGACGGCCAAATAAATCGACTGAAATCATTTAGTATCAAATGTGTACACACGTACCAAGACTAATCAACAGGACCTAAGGAGTACACCCTCTAAGAACTTAGTTTATCAGTAGATCAGTCAATGAATGCTCAAAAGGGGGGTCTAGGTGGAATGGCCGAAAGCAGAAAGTTTCACTACGGGATGTTGTTAGGGATAGTCAGGAGACATACATACTAAAAGTCCTCGGACTTTGGACGTGAGCTCGAAGAGAG